>NW_017618579.1:87500-274653 GCF_001879475.1 Ipomoea nil | reverse complement strand
TAATAGGGTATCCATACTTGTCCAATTGTCGATATTTCGTTGGAAAATCAAATAATAATCCTACAAATAAGGAATACCACCACATGAAGTGTGTGATTAGTGATGGGTTATAATAGGTATCCTACACAAGTTCAAACCTTCATTTACTCAGATTGGGTTTTGATTTGCACACCCCTCCTACGCGAGAGAGAGAGCCTCTATGCTATACAAATCAAGAAGCCTTAGAAGAGCTCTTGTACAAATAGTGGTGCAAATCCACTTCCCAAACCAATGTGGGACAAAGCTACTCCCAAGCTTTTTCTCTTCACGTTTCCAACTCAAATTGGTCTACTTTGAGAATCAATATCTCATTCACGATTATCCGTTTTGAGCGTACAATATATCACTCTTCGTCTCACTACGTAGAACCCGAATCCACTTTGAACCGACCCAAATCGAAACTGGACCACACTGATACTTTTACCACAAATAGCCACTTAATATGCCATTTTAATATATTTTTTCCAGCATTATATGTTCGGCGTTTCCTCCGATATAAATATTTCTAGACTTCCACTCTCAAACAACTTAAATACAAAAAACAAAACTTGTAAATTGTTTATCTTACTAAGTAATCATGATCCATGACTCCGCAATATAAGCATTGATAATTTAGTAGGTCAATATGTTATTCGACTATTATCTTTTAAGATATGCATTGCAATTTAAACACTCAATATAAATTGTTTTCATTAATAAAATTATTAATTTTACGACAGTTTAATGTGTCTTTTTGTATTTTAAAAATATGTATAATTTTAAAACACATGTTTATCAACAAATTTAATCAGTATATTATTCATAAAGCCATCTCTCATTCAATTGTGTAACTTGTAAATAAATTTTCAATAATTGTAGCCTCGATTGTAATACCAATATTAAATATGAACAACTACTTGCCCGTCTAGCTCAGTTGGTAGAGCGCAAGGCTCTTAACCTTGTGGTCCTGGGTTCGAGCCCTAGGGTGGGCGAATGCACAATTATTCCACCATTTTGGTGGCATGCCGCTCCTACAAAATAAGGGAATAGACCATGTAAAGTGTGTCTCTATTGATGGGTTATAATAGGGTATCCCTACTTGTCCAATTCTGGGACATTTCGTTGGTAAAACCCAATAATAATCCCTACAAAATAAGGGAATAGCACCACAAGAAGTGTGTGATTAGTGATGTGGTTATCCTACAAAAAAGGGAATAGCACCACAAGAAGTGCTTGATTAGTGATGGGGTTATAATAGGGTATCCATACTTTTCCAATTGTCGATATTTCGTTGGAAAAATCCAATAATAATCCTACAAAATAAGGGAATACCACCACATGAAGTGTGTGATTAGTGATGGGGTTATAATAGGGTATCCCTACACAAGTTCAAACCTTCATTTACTCAGATTGGGTTTTGATTTGCACACCCCTCCTACGCGGGAGAGAGAGCCTCTATGCTATACAAATCAAGAAGCCTTAGAAGAGCTCTTGTACAAATAGTGGTGCAAATCCACTTCCCAAACCAATGTGGGACAAAAGCTACTCCAAACTTTTTCCCTTCACGTTTCCAACTCAAATTGGTCTACTTTGAGAATCAATATCTCATTCACCGATTATCCGTTTTGAGCGTACATATATATCAATCTCTTCGTCTCACTACGTAGAACCCGAATCCACTTTGAACCGACCCAAATCGAAACTGGACCACACTGATACTTTTACCACAAAATAGCCACTTAATATGCCATTTTAATATATTTTTTCCAGCATTATATGTTCGGCGGTTTCCTCCGATATAAATATTCTAGACTTCCACTCTCAAACAAACTTAAATACTAAAAACAAACTTGTAAATTGTTTATCTTAATAGGTAATCATGATCCATGACTCCGCAATATAAGCATTGATAATTTAGTAGGTCAATATGTTATTCGACTATTATCTTTTAAGATATGCATTGCAATTTAAACACTCAATATAAATTGTTTTCATTAATAAAATTATTAATTTTGACAGTTTAATGTGTCTTTTTGTATTTTAAAAATATTGTATAATTTTCATGTTTATCAACAAATTTAATCAGTATATTATTAATAAAGCCATCTCTCATTCAATTGTGTAACTTGTAAATTAATTTTCAATAATTGTAGCCTCGATTGTAATACCAATATTAAATATGAACTACTACTTGCCCGTCTAGCTCAGTTGGTAGAGCGCAAGGCTCTTAACCTTGTGGTCCTGGGTTCGAGCCCCAGGGTGGGCGAATGCATAATTACTCCACCATTTTGGTGGCATGCCGCTCCTACAAAATAAGGGAATAGACCATGTGAAGTGTGTGACTAGTGATGGGGTTATAATAGGGTATCCCTACTTGTCCAATTGTGGGACATTTCGTTGGTAAAACCAATAATAATCCCCTACAAAATAAGGGAATAGTGATGTGGTTATCCTACAAAATAAGGAAATAGCACCACAAGAAGTGCTTGATTAGTGATGGGGTTATAATAGGGTATCCATACTTGTCCAATTGTCGGATATTTCGTTGGAAAAATCAAATAATAATCCTACAAATAAGGGAATACCACCACATGAAGTGTGTGATTAGTGATGGGGTTATAATAGGGTATCCCTACACAAGTTCAAACCTTCATTTACTCAGATTGGGTTTTGATTTGCACACCCCTCCTACGCGAGAGAGAGAGCCTCTATGCTATACAAATTAAGAAGCCTTAGAAGAGCTCTTGTACAAATAGTGGTGCAAATCCACTTCCCAAACCAATGTGGGACAATAGCAACTCCCAAGCTTTTTCTCTTCACGTTTCCAACTCAAATTGGTCTACTTTGAGAATCAATATCTCATTCACCGATTATCCGTTTTGAGCGTACAATATATCACTCTTCGTCTCACTACGTAGAACCCGAATCCACTTTGAACCGACCCAAATCGAAACTGGACCACACTGATACTTTTACCACAAAATAGCAACTTAATATGCCATTTTAATATATTTTTTCCAGCATTATATGTTCGGCGGTTTCCTCCGATATAAATATTTCTAGACTTCCACTCTCAAACAAACTTAAATACTAAAAACAAACTTGTAAATTGTTTATCTTACTAAGTAATCATGATCCATGACTCCGCAATATAAGCATTGATAATTTAGTAGGTCAATATGTTATTCGACTATTATCTTTTAAGATATGCATTGCAATTTAAACACTCAATATAAATTGTTTTCATTAATAAAATTATTAATTTTACGACAGTTTAATGTGTCTTTTTTTGTATTTTAAAAATACTGTTTAATTTTAAAACAAATGTTTATCAACAAATTTAATCAGTATATTATTCATAAAGCCATCTCTCATTCAATTGTGTAACTTGTAAATAAATTTTCATAATTGTAGCCTCGATTGTAATACCAATATTAAATATGAACAACTACTTGCCCGTCTAGCTCAGTTGGTAGAGCGCAAGGCTCTTAACCTTGTGGTCCTGGGTTTGAGCCCAGGGTGGGCAAATGCACAATTATTCCACCATTTTGGTGGCATGCCGCTCCTACAAAATAAGGGAATAGACCATGTAAAGTGTGTTTCTATTGATGGGGGTTATAATAGGGTATCCCTACTTGTCCAATTCTGGGACATTTCTTTGGTAAAACCCAATAATAATCCCTACAAAATAAGGAATAGCACAACAAGAAGTGTGTGATTAGTGATGTGGTTATCCTACAAAACAAGGGAATAGCACCACAAGAAGTGCTTGATTAGTGATGGGTTATAATAGGGTATCCATACTTTTCCAATTGTCAGATATTTCGTTGGAAAAATCCAATAATAATCCTACAAAATAAGGGAATACCACCACATGAAGTGTGTGATTAGTTATGGGTTATAATAGGGTATCCCTACACAAGTTCAAACCTTCATTTACTCAGATTGGGTTTTGATTTGCACACCCCTCCTACGCGGGAGAGAGAGCCTCTATGCTATAACAAATCAAGAAGCCTTAGAAGAGCTATTGTACAAATAGTGGTGCAAATCCACTTCCCAAACCAATGTGGGACTAAAGCTACTCCCAAGCTTTTTCCCTTCACGTTTCCAACTCAAATTGGTCTATCATTGAGAATCAATATCTCATTCACCGATTATCCGTTTTGAGCGTACAATATATCAATCTCTTCGTCTCACTACGTAAACCCGAATCCACTTTGAATCGACCCCAAATCGAAACTGGACCACACTGATACTTTACCACAAAATAGCCACTTAATATGCCATTTTAATATATTTTTTCCCAGCATTATATGTTCGCCGGTTTCCTCCGATATAAATATTTCTAGACTTCCACTCTCAAACAAACTTAAATACTAAAACAAACTTGTAAATTGTTTATCTTAATAGGTAATCATGATCCATGACTCCGCAATTTAAGCATTGATAATTTAGTAGGTCAAATGTTATTCGACTATTATCTTTTAAGATATGCATTGCAATTTAAACACTCAATATAAATTGTTTTCATTAATAAAATTATTAATTTTGCGACAGTTTAATGTGTCTTTTGTATTTTAAAAAATATTGTATAATTTTCATGTTTATCAACAAATTTAATCAGTATATTATTAATAAAGCCATCTCTCATTCAATTGTGTAACTTGTAAATTAATTTTCAATAATTGTAGCCTCGATTGTAATACCAATATTAAATAATGAACTACTACTTGCTCGTCTAGCTCAGTTGTAGAGCGCAAGGCTCTTAACCTTGTGGTCCTGGGTTCAACCCCAGGGTGGGCGAATGCATAATTACTCCACCATTTGGTGGCATGCCGCTCCTACAAAATAAGGGAATAGACCATGTGAAGTGTGTGACTAGTGATGGGTTATAATAGGGGGTATCCCTACTTGTCCATTTGTGGGACATTTCGTTGGTAAAACCCCAATAATAATCCCCTACAAAATAAGGGAATAGTGATGTGGTTATCCTACAAAATAAGGAAATAGCACCACAAGAAGTGCTTGATTAGTGATGGGGTTATAATAGGGTATCCATACTTGTCCAATTGTCGGATATTTCGTTGGAAAAATCAAATAATAATCCTACAATATAAGGGAATACCACCACATGAAGTGTGTGATTAGTGATGGGGTTATAATAGGGTATCCCTACACAAGTTCAAACCTTCATTTACTCAGATTGGGTTTTTGATTTGCACACCCCTCCTACGCGAGAGAGAGAGCCTCTATGCTATACAAATTAAGAAGCCTTAGAAGAGCTCTTGTACAAATAGTGGTGCAAATCCACTTCCCAAACCAATGTGGGACAATAGCAACTCCCAAGCTTTTTCTCTTCACGTTTCCAACTCAAATTGGTCTACTTTGAGAATCAATATCTCATTCACCGATTATCCGTTTTGAGCGTACAATATATCACTCTTCGTCTCACTACGTAGAACCCGGAATCCACTTTGAACCGACCCAAATCGAAACTGGACCACACTGATACTTTTACCACAAAATAGCAACTTAATATGCCATTTTAATATATTTTTTCCAGCATTATATGTTCGGCGGTTTCCTCCGATATAAATATTTCTAGACTTCCACTCTCAAACAAACTTAAATACTAAAAACAAACTTGTAAATTGTTTATCTTACTAAGTAATCATGATCCATGACTCCGCAATATAAGCATTGATAATTTAGTAGGTCAATATGTTATTCGACTATTATCTTTTAAGATATGCATTGCAATTTAAACACTCAATATAAATTGTTTTCATTAATAAAATTATTAATTTTACGACAGTTTAATGGTGTCTTTTTTTTGTATTTTAAAAATACTGTTTAATTTTAAAACAAATGTTTATCAACAAATTTAATCATTATATTATTCATAAAGCCATCTCTCATTCAATTGGTAACTTGTAAATAAATTTTCTATAATTGTAGCCTCGATTGTAATACCAATATTAAATATGAACAACTACTTGCCCGTCTAGCTCAGTTGGCAGAGCGCAAGGCTCTTAACCTTGTGGTCCTGGGTTTGAGCCCTAGGGTCGGCAAATGCACAATTATTCCACCATTTTGGTGGCATGCCGCTCCTACAAAATAAGGGAATAGACCATGTAAAGTGTGTCTCTATTGATGGGGTTATAATAGGGTATCCCTACTTGTCCAATTCTGGGACATTTCTTGGTAAAACCCAATAATAATCCCCTACAAAATAAGGGAATAGCACCACAAGAAGTGTGTGATTAGTGATGTGGTTATCCTACAAAACAAGGGAATAGCACCACAAGAAGTGCTTGATTAGTGATGGGGTTATAATAGGGTATCCATACTTTTCCAATTGTCAGATATTTCGTTGGAAAAATCCAATAATAATCCTACAAAATAAGGGAATACCACCACATGAAGTGTGTGATTAGTTATGGGGTTATAATAGGGTATCCCTACACAAGTTCAAACCTTCATTTACTCAGATTGGGTTTTGATTTGCACACCCCTCCTACGCGGGAGAGAGAGCCTCTATGCTATACAAATCAAGAAGCCTTAGAAGAGCTATTGTACAAATAGTGGTGCAAATCCACTTCCCAAACCAATGTGGGACTAAAGCTACTCCCAAGCTTTTTCCCTTCACGTTTCCAACTCAAATTGGTCTACATTGAGAATCAATATCTCATTCACCGATTATCCGTTTTGAGCGTACAATATATCAATCTCTTCGTCTCACTACGTAGAACCCGAATCCACTATGAACCGACCCAAATCGAAACTGGACCACACTGATACTTTTACCATAAAATAGCCACTTAATATGCCATTTTAATATATTTTTCCAGCATTATATGTTCGGCGGTTTCTTCCGATATAAATATTTCCTAGACTTCCACTCTCAAACAAACTTAAATACTAAAAACAAACTTGTAAATTGTTTATCTTAATAGGTAATCATGATCCATGACTCCGCAATTTAAGCATTGATAATTTAGTAGGTCAAATGTTATTCGACTATTATCTTTTAAGATATGCATTGCAATTTAAACACTCAATATAAATTGTTTTCATTAATAAAATTATTAATTTTGCGACAGTTTAATGTGTCTTTTTGTATTTTAAAAATATTGTATAATTTTCATGTTTATCAACAAATTTAATCAGTATTTTATTAATAAAGCCATCTCACATTCAATTGTGTAACTTGTAAATTAATTTTCAATAATTGTAGCCTCGATTGTAATACCAATATTAAATATGAACTACTACTTGCCCGTCTAGCTCAATTGGTGGAGCGCAAGGCTCTTAACCTTGTGGTCCTTGGTTCGAGCCCAAGGGTGGGCGAATGCATAATTACTCCACCATTTTGGTGGCATGCCGCTCCTACAAAATAAGGGAATAGACCATGTGAAGTGTGTGACTAGTGATGGGGTTATAATAGGGTAACCCTACTTGTCCATTTGTGGGACATTTCGTTGGTAAAACCCAATAATAATCCCCTACAAAATAAGGGAATAGTGATGTGGTTATCCTACAAAATAAGGAAATAGCACCACAAGAAGTGCTTGATTAGTGATGGGGTTATAATAGGGTATCCATACTTGTCCAATTGTCGGATATTTCGTTGGAAAAATCAAATAATAATCCTACAATATAAGGGAATACCACCACATGAAGTGTGTGATTAGTGATGGGGTTATAATAGGGTATCCCTACACAAGTTCAAACCTTCATTTTACTCAGATTGGGTTTTGATTTGAACACCCCTCCTACGCGAGAGAGAGAGCCTCTATGCTATACAAATTAAGAAGCCTTAGAAGAGCTCTTGTACAAATAGTGGTGCAAATCCACTTCCCAAACCAATGTGGGACAATAGCAACTCCCAAGCTTTTTCTCTTCACGTTTCCAACTCAAATTGGTCTACTTTGAGAATCAATATCTCATTCACCGATTATCCGTTTTGAGCGTACAATATATCACTCTTCGTCTCACTACGTAGAACCCGAATCCACTTTGAACCGACCCAAATCGAAACTGGACCACACTGATACTTTTACCACAAAATAGCAACTTAATATGCCATTTTAATATATTTTTTCCAGCATTATATGTTCGGCGGTTTCCTCCGATATAAATATTTCTAGACTTCCACTCTCAAACAAACTTAAATACTAAAAACAAACTTGTAAATTGTTTATCTTACTAAGTAATCATGATCCATGACTCCGCAATATAAGCATTGATAATTTAGTAGGTCAATATGTTATTCGACTATTATCTTTTAAGATATGCATTGCAATTTAAACACTCAATATAAATTGTTTTCATTAATAAAATTATTAATTTTACGACAGTTTAATGTGTCTTTTTTTTGTATTTTAAAAATAATGTTTAATTTTAAAACAAATGTTTATCAACAAATTTAATCATTATATTATTCATAAAGCCATCTCTCATTCAATTGTGTAACTTGTAAATAAATTTTCTATAATTGTAGCCTCGATTGTAATACCAATATTAAATATGAACAACTACTTGCCCGTCTAGCTCAGTTGGTAGAGCGCAAGGCTCTTAACTTTGTGGTCCTGGGTTTGAGCCCTAGGGTGGGCAAATGCACAATTATTCCACCATTTTGGTGGCATGCCGCTCCTACAAAATAAGGGAATAGACCATGTAAAGTGTGTCTCTATTGATGGGGTTATAATAGGATATCCCTACTTGTCCAATTCTGGGACATTTCGTTGGTAAAACACAATAATAATCCCCTACAAAATAAGGGAATAGCACCACAAGAAGTGTGTGATTAGTGATGTGGTTATCCTACAAAACAAGGGAATAGCACCACAAGAAGTGCTTGATTAGTGATGGGGTTATAATAGGGTATCCATACTTATCTAATTGTCAGATATTTCGTTGGAAAAATCCAATAATAATCCTACAAAATAAGGGAATACCACCACATGAAGTGTGTGATTAGTTATGGGGTTATAATAGGGTATCCCTACACAAGTTCAAACCTTCATTTACTCAGATTGGGTTTTGATTTGCACACCCCTCCTACGCGGGAGAGAGAGCCTCTATGCTATACAAATCAAGAAGCCTTAGAAGAGCTATTGTACAAATAGTGGTGCAAATCCACTTCCCAAACCAATGTGGGACTAAAGCTACTCCCAAGCTTTTTCCCTTCACGTTTCCAACTCAAATTGGTCTACATTGAGAATCAATATCTCATTCACCGATTATCCGTTTTGAGCGTACAATATATCAATCTCTTCGTCTCACTACGTAAAACCCGAATCTACTTTGAACCGACCCAAATCGAAACTGGACCACACTGATACTTTTACCAAAAAATAGCCACTTAATATGCCATTTTAATATATTTTTTCCAGCATTATATGTTCGCCGGTTTCCTCCGATATAAATATTTCTAGACTTCCACTCTCAAACAAACTTAAATACTAAAAACAAACTTGTAAATTTTTTATCTTAATAGGTAATCATGATCCATGACTCCGCAATTTAAGCATTGATAATTTAGTAGGTCAAATGTTATTCGACTATTATCTTTTAAGATATGCATTGCAATTTAAACACTCAATATAAATTGTTTTCATTAATAAAATTATTAATTTTGCGACAGTTTAATGTGTCTTTTTGTATTTTAAAAATATTGTATAATTTTCAAGTTTATCAACAAATTTAATCAGTATATTATTAATAAAGCCATCTCTCATTCAATTGTGTAACTTGTAAATTAATTTTCAATAATTGTAGCCTCGATTGTAATACCAATATTAAATATGAACTACTACTTGCTCGTCTAGCTCAGTTGGTAGAGCGCAAGGCTCTTAACCTTGTGGTCCTGGGTTCGAGCCCCAGGGTGGGCGAATGCATAATTACTCCACCATTTTGGTGGCATGCCGCTCCTACAAAATAAGGGAATAGACCATGTGAAGTGTGTGACTTGTGATGGGGTTATAATAGGGGGTATCCCTACTTGTCCATTTGTGGGACATTTCGTTGGTAAAACCCAATAATAATCCCCTACAAAATAAGGGAATAGTGATGTGGTTATCCTACAAAATAAGGAAATAGCACCACAAGAAGTGCTTGATTAGTGATGGGGTTATAATAGGGTATCCATACTTGTCCAATTGTCGGATATTTCGTTGGAAAAATCAAATAATAATCCTACAATATAAGGGAATACCACCACATGAAGTGTGTGATTAGTGATGGGGTTATAATAGGGTATCCCTACACAAGTTCAAACCTTCATTTACTCAGATTGGGTTTTGATTTGCACACCCCTCCTACGCGAGAGAGAGAGCCTCTATGCTATACAAATTAAGAAGCCTTAGAAGAGCTCTTGTACAAATAGTGGTGCAAATCCACTTCCCAAACCAATGTGGGACAATAGCAACTCCCAAGCTTTTTCTCTTCACGTTTCCAACTCAAATTGGTCTACTTTGAGAATCAATATCTCATTCACCGATTATCCGTTTTGAGCGTACAATATATCACTCTTCGTCTCACTACGTAGAACCCAAATCCACTTTGAACCGACCCAAATCGAAACTGGACCACACTGATACTTTTACCACAAAATAGCAACTTAATATGCCATTTTAATATATTTTTTCCAGCATTATATGTTCGGCGGTTTCCTCCGATATAAATATTTCTAGACTTCCACTCTCAAACAAACTTAAATACTAAAAACAAACTTGTAAATTGTTTATCTTACTAAGTAATCATGATCCATGACTCCGCAATATAAGCATTGATAATTTAGTAGGTCAATATGTTATTCGACTATTATCTTTTAAGATATGCATTGCAATTTAAACACTCAATATAAATTGTTTTCATTAATAAAATTATTAATTTTGCGACAGTTTAATGTGTCATTTTTTTGTATTTTAAAAATACTGTTTAATTTTAAAACAAATGTTTATCAACAAATTTAATCATTATATTATTCATAAAGCCATCTCTCATTCAATTGTGTAACTTGTAAATAAATTTTCTATAATTGTAGCCTCGATTGTAATACCAATATTAAATATGAACAACTACTTGCCCGTCTAGCTCAGTTGGCAGAGCGCAAGGCTCTTAACCTTGTGGTCCTGGGTTTGAGCCCTAGGGTGGGCAAATGCACAATTATTCCACCATTTTGGTGGCATGCCGCTCCTACAAAATAAGGGAATAGACCATGTAAAGTGTGTCTCTATTGATGGGGTTATAATAGGGTATCCCTACTTGTCCAATTCTGGGACATTTCGTTGGTAAAACCCAATAATAATCCCCTACAAAATAAGGGAATAGCACCACAAGAAGTGTGTGATTAGTGATGTGGTTATCCTACAAAACAAGGGAATAGCACCACAAGAAGTGCTTGATTAGTGATGGGGTTATAATAGGGTATCCATACTTTTCCAATTGTCAGATATTTCGTTGGAAAAATCCAATAATAATCCTACAAAATAAGGGAATACCACCACATGAAGTGTGTGATTAGTTATGGGGTTATAATAGGGTATCCCTACACAAGTTCAAACCTTCATTTACTCAGATTGGGTTTTGATTTGCACACCCCTCCTACGCGGGAGAGAGAGCCTCTATGCTATACAAATCAAGAAGCCTTAGAAGAGCTATTGTACAAATAGTGGTGCAAATCCACTTCCCAAACCAATGTGGGACTAAAGCTATTCCCAAGCTTTTTCCCTTCACGTTTCCAACTCAAATTGGTCTACATTGAGAATCAATATCTCATTCACCGATTATCCGTTTTGAGCGTACAATATATCAATCTCTTCGTCTCACTACGTAGAACCCAAATCCACTTTGAACCGACCCAAATCGAAACTGGACCACACTGATACTTTTACCACAAAATAGCCACTTAATATGCCATTTTAATATATTATTTCCAGCATTATATGTTCGCCGGTTTCCTCCGATATAAAGATTTCTAGACTTCCACTCTCAAACAAACTTAAATACTAAAAACAAACTTGTAAATTGTTTATCTTAATAGGTAATCATGATCCATGACTCCGCAATTTAAGCATTGATAATTTAGTAGGTCAAATGTTATTCGACTATTATCTTTTAAGATATGCATTGCAATTTAAACACTCAATATAAATTGTTTTCATTAATAAAATTATTAATTTTGCGACAGTTTAATGTGTCTTTTTGTATTTTAAAAATATTGTATAATTTTCATGTTTATCAACAAATTTAATCAGTATATTATTAATAAAGCCATCTCTCATTCAATTGTGTAACTTGTAAATTAATTTTCAATAATTGTAGCCTCGATTGTAATACCAATATTAAATATGAACTACTACTTGCCCGTCTAGCTCAGTTGGTAGAGCGCAAGGCTCTTAACCTTGTGGTCCTGGGTTCGAGCCCCAGGGTGGGCGAATGCATAATTACTCCACCATTTTGGTGGCATGCCGCTCCTACAAAATAAGGGAATAGACCATGTGAAGTGTGTGACTAGTGATGGGGTTATAATAGGGTATCCCTACTTGTCCATTTGTGGGACATTTCGTTGGTAAAACCCAATAATAATCCCCTACAAAATAAGGGAATAGTGATGTGGTTATCCTACAAAATAAGGAAATAGCACCACAAGAAGTGCTTGATTAGTGATGGGGTTATAATAGGGTATCCATACTTGTCCAATTGTCGGATATTTCGTTGGAAAAATCAAATAATAATCCTACAATATAAGGGAATACCACCACATGAAGTGTGTGATTAGTGATGGGGTTATAATAGGGTATCCCTACACAAGTTCAAACCTTCATTTACTCAGATTGGGTTTTGATTTGCACACCCCTCCTACGCGAGAGAGAGAGCCTCTATGCTATTCAAATTAAGAAGCCTTAGAAGAGCTCTTGTACAAATAGTGGTGCAAATCCACTTCCCAAACCAATGTGGGACAATAGCAACTCCCAAGCTTTTTCTCTTCACGTTTCCAACTCAAATTGGTCTACTTTGAGAATCAATACCTCGTTCACCGATTATCCGTTTTGAGCGTACAATATATCACTCTTCGTCTCACTACGTAGAACCCGAATCCACTTTGAACCGATCCAAATTGAAACTGGACCACACTGATACTTTTACCACAAAATAGCAACTTAATATGCCATTTTAATATATTTTTTCCAGCATTATATGTTCGGCGGTTTCCTCCGATATAAATATTTCTAGACTTCCACTCTCAAACAAACTTAAATACTAAAAACAAACTTGTAAATTGTTTATCTTACTAAGTAATCATGATCCATGACTCCGCAATATAAGCATTGATAATTTAGTAGGTCAATACGTTATTCGACTATTATCTTTTAAGATATGCATTGCAATTTAAACACTCAATATAAATTGTTTTCATTAATAAAATTATTAATTTTACGACAGTTTAATGTGTCTTTTTTTTGTATTTTAAAAATACTGTTTAATTTTAAAACAAATGTTTATCAACAAATTTAATCATTATATTATTCATAAAGCCATCTCTCATTCAATTGTGTAACTTGTAAATTAATTTTCAATAATTGTAGCCTCGATTGTAATACCAATATTAAATATGAACAACTACTTGCCCGTCTAGCTCAGTTGGTAGAGCACAAGGCTCTTAACCTTGTGGTCTTGGGTTCGAGCCCCACGGTGGGCGAATGCACAATTACTCCACCATTTTGGTGGCATGCCGCTCCTACGAAATAAGGGAATAGACCATGTGAAGTGTGTGACTAGTGATGGGGTTATAATAGGGTATCCCTACTTGTCCAATTGTGGGACATTTCGTTGGCAAAACCCAATAATAATCCCCTTCAAAATAAGGGAATAGCACCACATGAAGTGTGTGATTAATAATCCCCTTCAAAATAAGGGAATAGCACCACAAGAAGTTCTTGATTAGTTATGGGGTTATAATAGGGTATCCATACTTGTCCAATTATCGGATATTTCGTTGGAAAAACCCAATAATAATCCTACAAAATAAGGGAAGGGAATAGCAGTCCAATTGTCGGATATATTTCGTTTGAAAAACCCAATAATAATCCTACAATATACGGGAATACCACCACATGAAGTGTGTGATTAGTGATGGTGTAACACCTCCGATTTTCAACAAATTTTTAAACCCATTAAAGCTTAGAAAAGTGATAAAGTCTACACATTAAGACTAAACAAGGCGGAAGCTGACTAAACAAGGTGGAAGCTAACTAAACAAACTGGAAGGTGATATGCCACACCTATAACAAACATAGGTGCACAGGCAGATACTACGACTACAGCTGTCTAACAAATCAACTACTTAGGCTCACAGGCCTCAACAACTACCAAACGAAGAGATATTATCTATCTACAGGCCACTAGCGCGCTCTCCAAAGCTACCCAACCTGTAAAGCAACAATAAGAAATGGGACGACGCCCGGTCAGCGAATAATGCTGGTAACCCACCAATACATGTGAAATATCATACATAGATAAGATATATGTTTGTAAAGTCATTTGCGAAACGGAATACATATATATAAGTTCAAAACCAAGAGCAAAGGTCAACACAAGACTCAAAGCACTCACAACAGAATAAGGGAACACATCCCAAGACCACAAAGGACAACAACAACTCACAAGGACGGCTCAAGGTATAATCTATCATCACACAATAGATTAACACCCGACATGCATAACACAAGAAAACAAGGACACACCCAATGGCAACACATGCCTTTGTGACTACACACGTCACAAGATGAGAACTCACAACAACGGCTACACAAGTCCTCGTGACATCACCCATCACGAGTTGATATGCCTTCCTTAAGCCGGGTTCCCACCTTATGGCTACCCCCAACCTTATATCTAGTTCCAACCTTTACCTCCAGGACCCCTGTACACCAAGTCCAACCTTTTCCCTCCAGGAACCGTCGTTCCCCCTCCAACAGTCCCTCCAACAGAACCACCGATTTCATAGTACACGAGGGTACCGATCACACACACGGCAACACATGCCACCCAAGAAATACGTGAACCTTACACAAAGGTCACAACTCCATAATCACGTCATGGCCACCACGAGGACCACTGCAATACCTTGGTGACTAGTGTCCCATACCGTTAATCGTACAATCCAGGTAAAGCCACACACACATCACACCTCAACAGGAATCAATCAACGGATCACAACGAAGATATGAAACCATACTCAATCAAGGAATGGATCACAGTCCAACAACAACAATGATGAATAACACAAGTTATCATCAACCAATCAGAAGGTACGAACAACACACACGCTAGCATTTAAACACCGAACTAGCATGCTTAACAAACGGGTAAACCAAACGTAGTTCCGAAGAACACAAAAGACTCATCACGGTTCAACGAAACACAATGTTGAACACTTAGCACGATTCAAGACATCAAAACCTACATGGATTCCTACCATATAGTTCTAGACATACGAAACATCAAGAAGACACTCAAATAGTTCCACAAAAGAACAACGGGAAGTTAAAAGACCAAATACCGAGTCAAAAGAATCACGGGGAATAAATCCCGAGCATCCACCATGATGTTCCCCGTGGGTGGACCCACGGGTAGGCTCCCACCCGTGGTTCCGCCCGCGGGTACATACCCACTGGCCATATGTTCCCCGCGGGTGGGTGGCGGGTGGAGCTCTACCCGTCGTTCTGCCCGCAGGTACGTACCTGTGCCCAAAATAATCCCTTCGAGGATTTTCAACTCCAAGCTCAAATTCAAGTCCAAAACATGCCAAAACTCACCAAATACAACAAAATGACTTGAATCAAAGGAATATCCAAGCAATGGCATACAAGAACCCTAAACACAAGCTCTAGATATGCATTTTCACAAGACAATGCATAAACACTCACATTTCATAGCAAATCACATGTAGAATCCAAGAAATCATCATATAGGTAAGCAAAATAGATTTTGTAGAGCATGGGTTACCTCTTGTAGACAAAAACCTTCACTTAACACTTCACCAAGCTTCTAATAAGGCTCACCTTCCAAACCCACTTCAAGAACACACCAAAAGATCATAAAGATTCCATCTTTAAGAAAAGACACCTAAGAAAACACTAAAAACACAAGATGAACATAGATCTTACCCTCCTAGATGCCCAAATGTATGAAAGGTAGAATCTTGGAGACAACTCTTGAAGATTTGACAAAGCTTTGACTTGGCTTGGAAGAAAAGCTATCTACCTTTTTAGAGAGAAGGTAGAGCTAGAATTTGGAATATGTAAGGAGAGAAATGAGGGTGTTCTACTATGTTAGCTTGCATGTCATGAATACCCTTACTAACATGAAGAGGTGTAAGGGAACAAGGGAACTCCTCTCAAAGCTCAAGGTACAACTTTGACTTTGGGGTTGACTACTCAATTACTAGTCCCCGACTTTTGAATTTTCAGGAATTTAAGGAATTAAATTACCAATTGGTTTAGGATTAATTACTTAATGAATCCCTTAATTGAATTTGGATTACGGGGTGTCACAGATGGGGTTATAATAGGGTATGCCTACACGAGTTCAAACCTTCATATACTCATATTGGGTTTTGATTTGCACACCCCTCCTACGTGGGAGAGAGAGCCTCTATGCTATACAAATCAAGAAGCTTTAGAAGAACTCTTGTACAAATAGTGGTGCAAATCCACTTCCCAAACCAATGTGGGACAAAAGCTACTCCCAAGCTTTTTCCCTTCACGTTTCCAACTCAAATTGGTCTACTTTGAGAATCAATATCTCATTCACCGATTATCTGTTTCGAGCGTACAATATATCAATCTTTTCGTCTCACTACAAAGAACCCGAATCCACTTTGAACCGACCCAAATCGAAACTGGACCACACTGATACTTTTACCACAAAATAGCCACTTAATATGCCATTTTAATATATTTTTTCCAGCATTAAATGTTCGTGGTTTCCTCCGATATAAATATTTCTAGACTTCCACTCTCAAACAAACTTAAATACTAAAAACAAACTTGTAAATTGTTTATCTTACCAAGTAATCATGATCCATGACTCCGCTATATAAGCATTGATAATTTAGTAGGTCAATATGTTATTCAACTATTATCTTTTAAGATATGCATTGCAATTTAAACACTCAATATAAATTGTGTTCATTAATAAAATTATTAATTTTACGACAGTTTAATGTATCTTTTTATATTTTAAAAATATTGTACAATTTTAAAACACATGCTTATCAACAAATTTAATCAGTATATTATTCATAAAGCCATCTCTCATTCAATTGTGCAACTTGTAAATAAATTTTCAATAATTGTAGCCTCGATTGTAATGCCAATATTAAATATGTAAAACTACTTGCCTGTCTAGCTCAGTTGGTAAAACGCAAAGCTCTTAACCTGGTGATCCTGGGTCCAAGCCCCAGGGGGGGCGAATGCACAATTACTCCACCATTTTGGTGGCATGCCGCTCCTACAAAATAAGGGAATAGACAACGTGAAGTGTGTGATCAGTGATGGGGTTATAATAGGGTATCCCAACTTGTCGAATTGTGGGACATTCCGTTGGTAAAACCCAATAATAATCCCCTACAAAATAAGGGAATAGCACCACAAGAATTGCGTGATTAGTGATGTGGTTATCGTACAAAATACGGGAATAGCACCATAAGAAGTGTTTGATTATAGTGATGGGGTTATAATAGGGTATCCCTACTTTTCCAATTGTTGAATATTTTTTTTGTAAAACCCAATAATAATCCAACAAAATAAGGGAATAGCACCACATGAATTGTGTGATTAGTGATGGGGTTAAATTAAGGTTTCCCTACACGAGTTCATACCTACTTAGACTCAGATTGGGATTTGATTTGCACCCCCTCCCACGCGGGAGATAGAGCCTCTATGCTTTAAAATTTAAGAAGCCTTAGAAGAGCTCTTGTATAAATAGTGGTGCAAATCCACTTCCCAAACGAATGTGGGACAAAAGCTACTCCCTAGCTATTTCCCTTCACTTTTCCAACTCAAATTCGTCTACTTGTAGAATCAATCTCTCATTCACAGATTTTCCGTTTTGAGCGTGCAATATATCAATCTCTTCATCTCACTACGTAGAACCCGAATCCACTTTGAACCGACCCAAATCGAAACTGGATCACACTGATACTTTTACCACAAAATAGCCACTTAATATGTCATTTTAATATTTTTTTTCCATCATTATATTTTTTTTCCAAATCGAAACATATTTTTTTCCAACTTAATTTGTAAAAACAAACTAATAAATTGTTTATCTTACTAAGTAATCATGATCCATGATTCCGCAATATAAGCATTGATAATTTAGTTGGTCAATATGTTATTCAACTATTATCTTTTAAGATATGCATCGCAATTTTAACTCTCAATATAAATTGTTTTCATTAATAAAATTATTAATTTTAGAACAGTTTAATGTGTCTTTTTGTATTTTGATAATATTGTATAATTTTAAAACACATGTTTATCAACAAATTTAATCAGTATATTATTCATAAAGCCATCTCTCATTCATTTGTGTAACTTGTAAATAAATTTTCAATAATTGTAGCCTCGATTGTAATACCAATATTAAATATGAACAAATACTTGCCTGTCTAGCTCAGTTGGTAGAGCGCAAGACTCTTAACCTTGTGGTCCTGGGTTTGAGCCCCAGGGAGGGCGAATGCACAATTACTCCACCATTTTGGTGGCATGCCGCTCCTACGAAATAAGGGAATAGACCACGTGAAGTGTGTGATTAGTGATGGGGTTATAATAGGGTTATCCCTACTTGTCCAATTGTGGGACATTTCGTTGTTAAAACCTAATAATAATCCCCTACAAAATAAAGGAATGACTACTTTTCCAATTGATGGATATTTCGTTGCTAAAACCCAATAATAATCCTACAAAATAAGGGAATAGCACCACATGAATTGTGTGATTAGTGATGGGGTTATACTAATTATCCCTACACGAGTTCAGACCTTCTTAGACTCAGATTGGGATTTGATTTGCATCCCCCTCCAACGCGGGAGACAGAGCCTCTATTTTTTATTTTTTTTTTGGTGAAAGAGACAGAGCCTCTATGCTATAGAATTCAAAAAGCCTTAGAAGAGCTCTTGTATAAATAGTGGTGCAAATCCACTACCAAAACCAATGTGGGACAAAAGCTACTCCCAAGCTTTTTCCCTTCACTTTTCCAACTCAAATTTGTCTACTTGTAGAATCAATATCTCATTCACCGATTATTCGTTTTGAGCTACAATATATCAATCTCTTCTTCTCACTACGTAGAAACCGAATCCACTTTGAACCGACCCAAATCGAAACTGGACCACACAGATACTTTTACCACAAAATAGCCACTTAATATGCCATTTTAATATTTTTTTTCCAGCATTATATGTTCGGCGGTTTCCTCCGATATAAATATTTCTAGACTTCCACTCTCAAACAAACTTAAATACTAAAAACAAACTAATAAATTGTTTATCTTAATCATGATCCATGACTCTGCAATATAAGCATTGATAATTTAGTAGGTCAATAAGTTATTCAACTATTATCTTTTAAGATATGCATCGCAATTTAAACACTCAATATAAATTGTTTTCATTAATAAAATTATTAATTTTACAATAGTTTAATGTGTCTTTTTGTATTTTAAAAATATTGAATTATTTTAAAACAAATGTTTATCAACAAATTTAATCAGTATATTATTCATAAAGCCATCTCTCATTCAATTGTGTAACTTGTAAATTAATTTTCAATAATTGTAGCCTCGATTGTAATACCAATATTAAATATGAACAACTACTTGCCCGTCTAGCTCAGTTGGTAGAGCGCAAGGCTCTTAACCTTGTGGTCCTCGGTTTGAGCCCCAGGGTGGGTGAATGCACAATTACTCCACAATTTTGGTGTCATGCCGCTCCTAAAAAATAAGGGAATAGACCATGTGAAGTGTGTGATCAGTGATGGGGTTATAATAGGGTATCCCAACTTGTCGAATTGTGGGACATTTCGTTGGTAAAACCCAATAGTAATCCCCTACAAAATAAGGGAATAGCACCACAAGAAGTGTTTGATTAGTGATGGGGTTACAATAGGGTATCCCTACTTTTCCAATTGTTGAATATTTTGTTGGAAAAACCCAATAATAATCCAACAAAATAAGGGAATAGCACCATATGAATTATGAATTGTGTGATTAGTGATGGGGTTAAATTAATGTATCCCAACACGAGTTCAGACCTTCTTAGACTCAGATTGAGATTTGATTTGCACACCCCTCCAACACGGGAGATAGAGCCTCTATGCTTTACAATTTAAGATGCCTTAGAAGAGCTCTTGTATAAATAGTGGTGCAAATCCACTTCCCAAACGAATGTGGGACAAAAGCTACTCCCTAGCTTTTGCCCTTCACTTTTCCAACTCAAATTGGTCTACTTGTAGAATCAATATCTCATTCACTGATTATCCGTTTTGAGCGTACAATATATCAATCTCTTCGTCTCACTTCGTAGAACTCGAATCCACTTTGAACCGACCCAAACCGAAACTGGACCACACTGATACTTGTACCACAAAATACCCACTTAATATGCCATTTTAATATATTTTTCCAACAGTATATGTTCGTTGTTGTAACACCCCGAAATTTTAAAACTCTTCAATCTTATAATATGAAAGCAATTCTATTAAATAAATCCCAAATGGAGTAATTTAAACATAAGGTCTGGGGTGTTATGCCACATCTGAGCTGGAGAACTCAGATGCACAGGCTATTCTAACTATCTATCTTCAAATAATGTCATTACATCATCAAGGCACGCAGGCCGAAAGGAAAGACTAACTATCTAGGCCGAGGTCCCCTAGCGTGCTCCGGTAGCTAATCATCTGCGCCTTAAAGCCAAATATATCTGTTCAGCGAATGATGCTGGTAACCCACTCTAACGCGTTAAAATACAATATAGGTAAATATATATATACATAGATATAGGAAAACCATTTTGAAGCAGGAAGATATATACTTAGGAAACTCTAGATTTAAAACCAGGATTAGACTCGACAGATAGGGATAAGCACATTCATCAATTATAATCAGTTATATAGAGACAACATCATATATATATATATATATATATATATATATATATATATATATATATATATATATATATATATATATATATATGTGTGTGTGTGTGTGTGTGTGTGTGTGTGTATCTAAGGTCACAGTTTACTTTCATGTCATTCACATCATCGTTCAATCAATATCTTTGTCACATAAGCATACTTCGATGGCGCCACGGGACCAATCGCATGCCCCAAACATGAGGGTTAGCGCATATAGCGCTAACACGGCCCCGCAGTACCCTACCTCATACCGCAGCATGAAGGAATTGACCGCAGCCAATTTGTATAGACCGTCGATGGATTCAACGGCGGACCCCAGTCTTACACACCGCTGACACGTTCAGTCGGTGGACTGTGATCCTCTTTTGGGGACTACGATCCTACACACCGCTGGCGAGCTCAGTCGGTGGGTCGTAGCTGATCATAGCCCTACACACCGCTGAGGGATTCAGTCGGTGGACTATGATCTTTGGTGACTACGACCCTACACACCGCTGTCAAGCTCAGTCGATGGACCGCAGTCGACCATAGCCTTACACACCGCTGACGATCTCAGTCGGTGGACTATGGCCTTCCTCGTGGCTTGTAGCCCTACACACCGCTGACGCGTTCAGTCGGTGGACTACAGCACACGAGGCCCACTTGGTGAACTGTAGCTGTGACACCCCAAAAATCCACATTTCAATCCATGAATTAATTGAGTAATTAATTATATACCTTTTGAGGAATTGATTCCTAAAATCCTAATTTTTAATATTCAAGGACTAGAATTTGACTAGTCAACCTTTAAGTTGTGTTGTACCTTGTGCTTTGAGGGGAGTTCCCTTGTTCCTTACACTTTCTAAGGGTTAGTAAGGGTATTCTTGTCTTTTCACCAAGAGTTAGTATTGTAACCTAACCTAGAAGACTTCCTCATTTCATTCCTTACAATTCCTAGAAAAGTATCTCCACCTTCTCTCTAGAAAAGAAGTGTAGCTTATTCTCCAAGCCAAGTTGAGACCCTTGTCAAGATTCCAAGATTTGCTTCCAAGATTCAACCTTTCACCTATTTGGGCATCTAGGAGGGTAAGATCTAAGTTCATCTTGTGTTTTTGGTTCCATCTTAGTTGTCTTTTTCTTAAAGGTAGGATCTTTATGACCTTTTGGTTTAATCTTGAAGTGGGTTTGGAAAGTGAGCCTAGTGGAGAGCTTGTTGTGGTGTAAAGTGAAGTCTTTTGGTCTTCATGAGGTAACCCATTGTAACACCCCGTGTTACGGCCCCTAAAACCATTTAATCAATTAATCAGTAACCCAAGAGAAAGAATAAATTATAATTAATTAGGGAAAAAGGCCCACCATAGTCCATGGGCCCTCATGTATAAACCCCAACCCCTAAACCCAACCCTTAGTTCCAAAAGGAATAGAATTAGCAAGCCTATAATATTAGTTCCTTATTGGGACTCCTAAATGGATAAATAGAGGACTTAAGAGGCACCTAGAATCCCCCCACAAGATTAACGCCCCACCACCCCAGAAAGAGCTCCAAGAATCCCCTTAGGAGAAATCAAGAAAGCAAGGAAGCTTAAAGAAAGATCCTTCATAGCCAAGGGATTAATTAAGGCTAAGAGGTAACCCATGTCTCAACAAAACCTATTTTCATAGCTATGATTTCCCCTTAGGGTTTCCCCCGTATGATTGTGAATGGCGAATTCCTATAATTATTATTGATGTTGATTTAATGATCCCATGGGGAATCTTGATAAACTTGATATTGGGAGTTTCTTGATAATTGGGATGTTCTTGATGATTAATTGGGATTCTTGATGATGATGTGTTGTTCTTGATGATTATGATGTTCTTGATGATTAATTGCTATCCTTGATGATTATGTGTTGTTCCTACCGAATCTTGCAATTAGAAGATGAATCGTATTCTTGTTTGATATAAAAGTGATTAGAACCCTAGGTTGCACCGTATGCTTTGATTCTTGGTTTATCGGGTGGGAAATCGCATGTTTGGGTGTTGATTATGATTAGAAAAGCATGATAGGTTATGTGTCGTTCGTCTATCGTATTTGATCCGTTAATTGTCTATGTGTTGTCGTTAGTTACGTTGAAAAGTGTCTAAGCATGGTTTCGGGTTCCACAACGGTTCCCGGGGCGAAAAGTGATGGAAAGAGTCAGTGGGGGGTAGGTGGGGGGGTAGGGGACCCGCCACCTACCCGCGGCAAACTCGGGTAGCTCCGGCAGCGGGCAGCCGGCGGGCGGGCAGCTGCCCGCCGGGCACCCGCTGCCCGGAATAGTGACAGCCGGCGGGCAGCCGGCGGGAGGACCCCCACCCACCGGCTACCCGCTGGAATCTCACCCCACCCGGGACCTCGGCTTCCCCGTTTGATGTTTCCCCGATCCCCGTGGTGTCCCAACGGACCCCGCTTTGTCGTGCCTATGTCTAGTTTGATGTTTCGGGTACCATTCGTAGGTTTATGAGTCTATTATATTGCATGCTAGTTGAATTGGTATCCCGTTGACCTAGATGGAAGAAGTATGAACCCCTTAGGACTATTCTTAGTATGTGATGGATCACGCATAGGTTTGTTATACGCTTTATCCCCCTTCCCGATGTGTAACGTGGGTTGTATGTGCTTGCTATGTGTTATGTGTGTGTGCTACCCCAATTCGGTTGCGATCGGATTGGTTATCCTGAGCTGCGGTTCAGAAGCTGGCTGCAGTCAGATTGGTATTCCTGGCTGCGGTCAGATGACATTCTCTTGGGCTGCGGTCCACCGTTTGGTTGCGATCAAACGTTTCTATACGAGCTGCGGTTCGTCCTTTATCCTGGCTGCGGTCAGATGACACTCTCTTGGGCTGCGGTCCACTGTTTGGTTGCGATCAAACATTATGATGAGCTGCGGTTCATCGGTCGGTTGCGATCGACCTCCCCGTGTTGCGATACGGGGCATGGTGCTGCGGGGCTGTGTCAGAGCTATATGCGCTGACCCTCATGTATGGGCATGCGATCAGTCCCGTGGCGCCAACAATGTGCGTTATGTGTGTGATATGGACGAGTTGTGACTATAAGTGCCTTGGGATGTGACTATGGGTTTCGTATCGGGGTTTGTTTATGATGGGATTATGATTACCGTTTATGCCTTGTCGTAACTGCTTTATCTATTGTGAAATGCTTATGCTTGCTATGTCTACTGCTGGTGTCTAGCCTTAACTGTTGAGTCATTCCCGGTTTTTAAAGCTAGAGTTCGTAGGATATATCTTCATGCTCAAAATGGTTTTCGTATATCTATATATATTGCTATATGTATTGTATTTCAACGCGCTGGAGTGGGTTACCAGCATCTCTCGCTGAACAGATATATTTGGCTTTCAGGCACAGAGGATTAGAGCACTGGAGCGCGCTAGAACTGGAGCGTAGAAGTAGTATAGTTTCCCTTTCGGCCTGCGTGCCATGTTATGCATTTATATTTCGGAGGATAGTAGTTAGACAGCCTGTGCACCTGGGTTCTCTAGCCCAGGTGTGGCATAGCACCCCGTACACTTATGTTACGCTTTGGGATTTAATGAGATGTTACCTTTATTATATGAGTTTTAATTGTCTTGAAAATCTGGGGTGTTACACCCATGCTCTACAAAACCTATTTTGCTTACCTATATGTGATTTCTTGGATTCTACATGTGTTTTGCTATGAAATGTGAGAGTTTATGCATTTGTCTTGTGATATTGCATATCTAGAGCTTGTGTTTAGGGTTCCTTTGTGCCATTGCTTGGCATTTTACATGGTTCAAGTCATTTTGTTGTATTGGGTGAGATTTGGCATGTTTTGGACTTGAATTTGTGTTTGGAGAAGAAAATCCCCGAAGGGATTTGTTGTGGAACAGGGATGTTCCCGCGGGCGGAACGGCGGGCGGGGCACCACCCACCGGCCTACCCGCGGGTACATAGGCCTGTGGGGATGTGTTCCCGCGGGCGGGACCACAGGTGGGGCACTACCCGTGGGTCCACCCGCGGGGAACACGGTGGTGTTCGTTCGGGATTTGTTCCCTGTTATTTGTTTGTCTCGGTATTTGGTCTTTTGGATTCCCGTTGTTCTATTGTGGAACTATTTGAGTGTCTTCTTGATGTTTCGTACGTCTAGAACTATATGGTAGGTATCCATGTAGGACTTTGGTGTCTTGAATCGTGCTAAGTGTTCAACATTGTGTTTCGTTGGACCAAGAGGTGTCTTGTGTGTTCCTCGGAACTATCTTGAGTTTCCCCGTTGATAAGCATGCTAGTTTGTTGTCTTAATGCTAGCGTGTGTGTTGTTTGTACCGTCCGATTGGTTGATGATAACTTGTGTTATCCATCGATGTTATCGTTGGGCTGTGACCCGTTCCTTGATTGAGTATGTTTCATACCTTCGTTGTGATCCGTTGTTTGACTCGTGTTGAGTTGTGGTGCGTGTGTGGCTCTACCTGGATTGCACGATTAGTGGTATAGGACACTAGTCACCAAGGTATTGCAGCGGTCCTCGTGGTGGCCGTGACGTGATTATGGAGTTGTGGCCTGAGTGATGGGTCCACGTTTTTGGGGGATAACATGTGTTATCCGGGCATGTGTTGCCGTGATTTGTGGTTTTCGTTGGTGGTTGTTGGTGGGGGACGACGGTCCCGGGGGAATAAGGTTGGACTAAGAAGTACAGGGGTCCTGGAGGTAATGGTTGGAAAGAAGATACAAGGTTGGGGGTAGCCATAAGGTTGGAACAGGGCATAAGGAAGGCATACCAACTCGTGATGGGTGATGTTGCGAGGGCTTGTAAAGCCGGCGTTGTGTGATCTTCTCTCGTGACGTGTGTAGTCACGGAGGCTTGTGTTGTTTTGGCATGTGTTGCCGTTGGGTGAGTCTTTATTCTTTGTGTTGTGGTTAACCTTTGTGGTTTGGGATGTGTTCCCGGTGTTATCCTTGTGAGTGGTGAGTCTTGTGCTGTCTATTGATCTTGGCTTTTGACTTATATACTTATGTATTCCGTTTCGAAAATGGTTTTATGACTTATATCTATCTATATATGATACTTAACGGTATTGGTGGGTTACCAGCATTATTCGCTGACCGGGCGTCGTTCCAATGTTTATCTTTGTATCTTTCAGGTGATGTTTAGACGAGAGCGATGTCTAGAGCCTGGTAGCTTAGCACCTTTATCCTTGCTTTTGTGGCCTGTGCGCCAATGTAGCTAGTTAGACTGATGTTTTGGGATAGATGTATACACTTGCAGATTGTTCGCCGTAGCGTTTACCGGGTTTGGTAGACATGGCATAACACCCCGTTGGATTTCTTTTTATCCAGTTTCAGTTTTATCTTCCGATGTGCTAGTTTTGTTGTTTAATCTGCATGTGTTAGGGCTTTTATTTGGGCCTTGTTTGGGGGGTGTTACAGCAGCCCTACACACCGCTGACGAACTCAGTTGGTGGACTGCAGCCTATGAGAACCAACTTGACCGCAGCCAAGACTCATGCACATATATCACGTAGCAAGCACATGCAATAAACAAGACTCTTTTATCCTACGAACGGTACCCGAAACATCAAACTAGACTTAGGCACGATAAACGAAGTCCGTCGGGACACCACGAGGGTCAGGGAACATCAAACGGGGAAGCCAAAATCCCAAGGTGGGAAAAATCCAGCGGGTGGCCGGCGGGTGGAGGACCACCCACCGGCTGCCCGCCTGCGACGAGCCTCCGGGCAGCGGGTGCCCGGCGAGCAGTCGTCTGCCCGCTGCCGGCGACGTCAATTCGGGCAGCGGGTATATGGCGGGTCCCCCTACCCCCCACTAACTCTTTTTCAATACTTAGGTCCCGGGATCTTTTATGGAACCCGAAATCATACTTAGACACTTTTAAACGCAAACGACGACACGACGTAGTCAAATAATGGATCAAAATCACGAATCACATTGAACACATCCTAACATGACTTCTAAACATAATCAACACCCGATCATACGAATTCCCACCCAAATATACCAAGAATATCACAATACGAAATTCACGATTCAACCTAGGGCTCTAATCATATTTAAATCACAAAATCATACCTTATCTTTAAAATCAAGAACATCAAGATTTATCAAGAACATCACACAATTATCAAGATTCTCCCATAATCATCAAGATTATCAAGATCAATACATAAAATCATCTCATCAATCATCAAGATCATATCATCATCATCATAAACGATTTATCAAGACACAAGCATAGAGAAGAAGCCAAGGAAGAAGATTATAACAAAGAAAATAGGTTTTGTTGAGACATGCGTTACCTCTTAGCCTTAATTAAATTCCTTGGCTATAAAGGGTATTTCTTTAAGATCTCTTCTTCTTGATTTCTCCTATGGGAATTCTTGGAAATTCTCGTGTGGTGAAAGTTATTGTGGTGTGAGTTCTAGGTGCCTCCTATGTCCTTATATATATCTAGGAGTCCTAATTAGGGTCTGAATGATATGGATTTACTAATTCTATTTCTTATAGGACTAAGGGTTTGGTTTAGGGATAAGGGTCCATGGCCCCGAGCGGTGCACTCGACCAGAAAATCGACCAAGGCCTGGCCTTTAGTTGCTGGTCGCGGTCGGTAGTCTATAGCGTATTGTGTCAACATTAACGTCCACTTGACTAAGCGTCCGGATGAGGAAGCGGTGCGGAGGACTGCTCCGATCGGTTGGTCTGTCAAAACACGTATGGCTTGTCCTTGGAAATAGGGAGTTAACTTCTTTGCCGCTGTATACAAGGCATAGATAACCTTTTCCAGTCAGGAGTACCGGAGCTTGGGACCATGGAGCGTGTGGCTCACATAGTAAACCAGTCGCTGCACCCCCTCCGGATCTGTCCGGCATAACACCGCACTGACAGCTCGATCGAATACGGCTAAGTAGACATCAAGCTCTTCTCCGGGCTCAGGTTTAGACAGCACGATTAGGGACATCAAATACTCCTTCAACTCATCAAAAACCGCTCGACATTCCTCATCCCACACAAATCCATTGACCTTACGTAGCACTTTAAAGAGGGGTAAAGCGCGCTCGGCCAACTTCGAGAGGAACCTACTCAAGGCTGCCAATCTCCTGGTCAATTGTTAGACCTCCCGGACAGTTGTGGGTGGTTGCATGTCGACGATTGCTTTAACTTTGGCGGGATTTGGCTCAATCCCCCTCTTCGTCATCATATATCCTAGGAATTTCCTGGTCTTAACAGCGAACGTGCACTTGGTCGGGTTCAAACATAGCTGGTATGTTCGCGTAATCTGAAAGCACTGTCGGAGATCCCGAGTGTGATCCGCTCGGTCCCGACTCTTCACCAGCATATCGTCAATATAAGCTTCCATGGTCCGGCCTAGCAGGTCCTCAAAGAGCATGTTGATCATGCGCTGATATGTCGCTCCGGCATTGCGTAGGCCGAACGGCATAACCCGGTAGCAATATAAACCATCGGGCGTGACGAACGCCGTTTTGTTCTCGTCTTCATGGTTCATCATGATCTGATGATAACCCTTGAAAGCATCCATGAAGCTCATAAGCTCGGCCCCGGCCGTTTCATCGACCATCTGATGAATGCTCGGTAGGGGGTAGGGATCCAACGGGCACGCTTTATTCAGATCGGTGAAGTCAATGCACATTCTCCGTCTTGACTGACTTAGGCCTAAGATGACGTTGTGGACGCAGTGAAGATTTACCACCACAAATTCCATCTCCGTCTTGACTGACTTAGGCGGAGTTCCTAGCTCGACCGGGAGGACGATTTTTCCTTCGGGGCGAATGGTAGCCCCGGTAAATCCCGACAAGGGTACACCGACCGGAATCAGCTCCCGTCGATCGAGTTTCAATTTCTCGAAAACGTCCAAATAAAGAACATTGACGCTACTCCCGGTATCCACCATCACCCTTTGTACGTCGACTCACATGATGTCGATCGTAACAACGAGCGCTTCCAGTCCAGTATCTCCGCTCTCAGGCTGGTCTTCAAGATAAAAGGTAATTGGCTCCATTTTCTGCCGCTTGCCAATCTCCCGGGAGTCGACGATCGCGATCGGGCAAGGGTTTCGAGCTTGGGAAGCATCTTCCAAGCCCCCGAATATAACATGAATAGTCGGCTTTGATGTTTGCCGACCACTCGACGGTGGATCGGGATCCCGCCGGTCCTGGTCCGATCGATCAGGATGATTAGAGCGTCTGTGATCTTTTTCTCTCGGCTGTTCTTTTATTCTCTTCTCGCTTCCCAACACACGTATCCAACTTTCCCAGTTGGAGCAGGTCCTCTAGCAACTGTTTCAAGTTTGTGCACTCCTCCGTGTCATGCCAGCACATCGATGATAAGCGCAATGTTTCGACTTATCCTTCCCATCTGGTCCAGGATGAATTAAACGAATGAGGTTGCAGGACTGGGCATATTGCATGACCTCCGCCGCCGATCGGTTTAATGCCGTGAAATCTCCCGGCCGGGCTCGGGGTCGGGGATGGTCTTCACCCGACCAATTGTCCGATCGACCGGAGGGTTTCCGGGAAGATCCGACCTCTTGGGAGCGTTTGACGGCATTTGCCTCTCCAGCATTGGCATAATCCGTCACTCTACGGAGCGCTTCTTCATAAGTTGCAGGCGGGTGGAGTATAAAATCCTGGTACAGATAGCCGGCTCGGAGAGAAATGTGTAGCATGTGAATGACTGTTAGGTCGTCCATGGGTTCGACCTCTCCCACTGCCGCCTTCCACTTAACTAAGAAATCGGTCAAGCTTTCTCCTTCTAGTTGCTTAGCCTTCTCAAGGTACATGTAAGGTTTCCGGATGACTTTGGAAGTTACGAACTTTCGAGTGAATTTTGTCGCCAAACTAGCGAAATCAGAAATGGACCCTGGTTGTAACGTTCTGAACCACTCGGCCGCCCGACCAGAAAGCGTCGAGTAAAAAACCCGGCACATCACAGCATCAGTTACACCCATCATAAGCATATTTCCATAATAAGTGTTGATGTGGACCTCCGGGTCTGTCCGGCCGTCATACTCTTTGTTTCCAGGGATTCGCAGGTCGAGGGGGTAAGGTTGAGCCATGATCTCCGCCGTGAAGGGTGTCCGAAATAATGAAGCGGTATGATCGGAAGGAGGCCTCAAGGCGTGCTCGTTCTGCCATCGGGTGAACTCTGCACGGAGGTCGTTCAACATTCCTCGGGTCTCGTCTTGCTCGACCGTACGAGCTGGCTCCCGAGCCCGGCGTCGTCGATGCGCTTGAGGCCCGCTATGTCTTGACGACCCTACCTGACTGGCCACTTGCATGGGAGAATCGACCGAACGCCTGTCTGGGTCCTGTGGTCCCAATCTTTGCCGCATTGCTGGTCGGAGTTGCTCGAACGCACTCGCTCGATTGGCTTCTAACTCTGGCTCTTCTACCGCCTGTGCATGTGTTTCCTGCCGTGGTTCCTCCATGACCTCGGCCCCCTACGATCCCAACCTTGAGCGAGCCGAGCGCCTAGTCCGGGGACCGGGCTGAAGCTCGGGCTCGGTCGACATGGCCGGTTGGTTCGGGGGAGCAGAAGCTGGAGCCGTGTACGCAGGCATGTAAGGCGGATAACCGGCCGGTGGATAATACATAGGTGTTCCGGGCCAACAACCATACTGAGGAGGTGGTACTGGATATGGGTAGTTTGTTGGGAACGGGTATTGTTGACCGGGCGTTGGATACATTGGCTGTATGTAATTGATCGGGTTGGGAGCCGCCGATCGAGGAGGTGAAAGATTCAGGTTCAGGTCAATTGTCTGACCCTGATGCTGTGTGTAGTTGTGGTCGGAGGAGCTAGTTTCCTCGTCCTCCGGTGCTTGATACATGAATGGATACATGGTGACGATTGGGATCTGATACGCGTCTACGACAACTTTTCGTACCGGGTCCCCACAGACGGCGCGAAAATGATAGTACTAATATCCACGTGTATGCGGTCAAAGTACTGAATGAGAACAAGTAATAATAATAGAAGGGGATTTTATTGATCAAAAGGTGACCTAATACAATCTAAATGGTTAACCCGAGGGCCGACTGACTGCTGTCGGGCTGCTCTGTAAATAACCTATTGATCGTCCAAAAAAATCCCACTCACTGTAGCCGCCGTGGGTATTTATAGGCTTTGGCCGGAGACAAACCTCCGGCCTACCGGCATGTAACCCACGTAACGTCCACTCGTCTTCACCCGGCAAGCCTTCTCTGTCAACGCATAGCATCGCCACGTGCCTCTCCCTAACATCTTTGTCTCTTTATAAAGTAAAGACACTATAACCGGGAAATAACATCGGTTGGGAAGTCCATCGATCGGGTCCGACCGCCTTGTCTGAACGACACCCGACCTAAAGATCCTGCCCAAACAATCAAGATGAGCCCAACTTATGTCGGTCGGGATATATCCTACCAATGCTAATAGTATATTTTGATGTTTAATATAACAATCAATTTAATATTGCTAAAAAAAATACATTTCAGAATAAATTTTAATTTCTTGATTAATGTTTAATTTTATCATTTTTAAAACATTATCAACAATAAAGTCACTTAAATTTTATCTGTGCATCGCATAGGGATAACGGATAAATACTAGTACTAGCAAATAGAGTTACTACTGCCCGCATCTATACGGCGTCGTTGTCACTGTGTCTGATTTTAAGTTTGTATCCTGGTAATTGGTAAACTGACAGTTGCTGAGTTACAGGTTCGGATCTCTCTGCGGATTCTCTCATTTTTTGTATTGCAACTTATTGTCAAAGTTCACCATCGCGATTAATCAATTACCGATTCTTCTTCCCCTCTTTGTTAATTTATTTTTATTTTTAAGGTTTGGGGATTCGAGGGGACGAAAGGAATGGCGACTACGGCGTGTTTTATGATTGTAAGCAGGAACGACATTCCCATCTACGAAGCCGAAGTTGGAACTGCACCTAAAGTATGAACTTTTTTTCCTATGCAGGATTTTGCATTTTTAATTCGAAATTTGATGCTTTGTGTTTGATTTGTAGAGTTCTGAATCACTATTATATAACCCGGATCGGTTTGAGAAAATGCATGATTGTTTGTTGAAAATGCTCTATGATCTGCACTATAGGAAAATAAAAAAGGAACACTTCAAATTCCTAGGCAATTACGTGATCACTGTAGTTGGTAATGTGGTTTAGAATCGAATTGGCTATGAAAATTACTGCAAGTGCAAAGTAAAGATATTCGTTTTATATCAAGTTTGATCTTTATTATGAAAGAAAAAAAATTAGTTGGTGTTTAGGGGGTAAGTAGTGGAGTACATTTGATCTAAAACGGCACCGGGTTTAAATTTTGATTTTGACAATAACACTATTCTCTTGTAGAATGAGATAAAAGTGAGGGTACAAGTGCTCTGATATACATTTTACTTCAAGTTAAAGTCATATCTTTGATTGGCTTCTATCCCTGTATTTGATAGTATTGTTTTCGGTTTTTTCATTACTGTCTGTGTTTGGGCGTCTTTCACATTAGTAAGGGTCCATATCTATCGCAGACATGTACTCTGAGCAAGTATTTTGTTACCTTATTTACTAAACAATTACATGTCAGAAAGAGGATGCTTCTCATCAGCACCAGTTCATATTACATGCCGCATTAGACATTGTGCAGGATCTGGCGTGGACTACCAGTGCAATGTGAGATTCCAATCCCCAGAATCTCTGTATATGTTGCATATGCGTTATATCATTTTAGAGTTTTTCTTATGCGTCCCTGACTTTATCTGAAAACACTCTTCTTCTCTACCTTTTTCATTTAGGTTCCTGAAGGCAATTGACCGGTTCAATGATTTGGCAGTTTCAGTATATGTCACTGCAGGTCATATCCTACATATCATCCAATTAACTGGATGGATGCAAAATATTGAATTTTGAACTTATGTACAGTAGCACATAAGCAAGGTGGTTTTATATTGCAAAATTTATTATCTTCATTAACCATGTAGATATTTGGGTAAAAGCCAGTAAACTTTTTATCTAAACATTATAGCTTCTAGTGTCTGGTAAAGTTCACTAGTAAGTATTATTTTTGTCCTTAAGCCAAACATCTGTTTTTTTAGTTTATTTTTCTTTGTTCCTACCTGTGCTGATAGTCACACCAATTTAATTCCTGTCCTGTCAACATAGTACATTTTATTCTCTAATCACATTTGCTATAAATAAAGCATATGTGCAATAATATGGATTTATCCTTGGACATCACTTTCTGTTTGCTGTTAGTGCCTTAATTTCTATCTTATAAGCTTCTTGGAAAATATTTCGTGTTTTCTTTGACTAATCAAGTATACATACACGACTGATGCTGCTTCACGATTCTCGCAATGATGATGGGATCAAAAGCTTCTTCCAAGAAGTTCATGAGCTTTATATAAAGGTATGTTCTTTCTGCTTCTCAAGAAGAATTTTCTTCTCTTCCATGTTTTTCTTCTGCATGTTAACCTGCATTATCCTATCTTTGCCCATGATAAGTTTCTGTTGTATCCAAACTTGATTGGACCTTGTTGTGAGACTCCACATCAGACTGATAGATCTACGCTGAAACTTCTTTTAAATGAAACAACTTTTATAGGTAGGTGTAGCCATGTAGCTAATAAAATAAATGCTAAGAATGTTGCCTGTCATTTTGGGAATATATTCCCATTTTGATGTTCAGAGGTCTTTTTAGGATTTTAATTGTTTGAAATTTTCTTTAGATATGGACAGGCTTACTAAAACACATGCATATAATATTCAAGGAGACAATTTTCAATTCTGAGCTACCCTGATTCAGAAGCATTTCGTATTTGAAACTTGTTTGGAAACGTTTCTGTGCTTTTTCTTAATAAAACAAAAGTTTTTGGAAAAATACCAGGCCATTTCTTAATTAGCTAAAAAATTGGAAATGCATTTCCAAAATCTGTTTTTTATTCTGGAAACACATTATATGCTCCAAATTTTAAAATATAGATTTCTTTGGTGATGATGAAAATTTGAAACACAAAAGTTAAAACCTAAAGTCCTACTCAACTACTCCTAAACATGTACCATTGACTCTGGACTCTCCAGTTTTACAAAAATTCTGAATTATTCAATCGTGACTTGGGCACACAGTAACTTTGATGAGGTACGCGGACTGGAGTCTGGAGTAGTTATTCCTTCATTCATTTAGGAGGAATGAATTATCTTCAAAACGCGTTGAGAACTTTAATTTCTATTCATGAAAATTTTCGTCTTCTATAAAGGAATATTTTTTAATAGAGAAAATTTCACTTTTGGTCCTATGAATATTGAGGTGTTGTTAATTGTAGTCCACGAGTTTCAAAACTATCAATTTAATACCGTAACTATGCAATTTTTCTCAATTTCAGTCACTCGGGCCAAATTGCCTGTGAAAAGTTGCCGGAAAATTTTAATAGGTAAAATAATGAGGGCAATTTAGTCATTTACATCATCTCTTCTCTTTCTTCTCCATCACTATTATTTTACCCATTAAAATTTTCCGGCAACTTTTTGCCGGTAATTTGGTCGGAGTGACTGGAATTGAGAAAAGTCGCATAGTTACAGTATTAAATTGATAGTTTTGAAACTCGTGGACTGCAATTAACAACACTCCAATAGTTATAGAACCAAAAGTGAAATTTTTCTTTTTGAATATTATGATGACAAATTGACAAATAAAAAGTTTGAAATGTTGTTAGAGATGACTTTGCCAGCATAGGATACATATAAAAGGCCTGGGAAAACACTCTGGTTTCCATTTCTCCTATAGATCCTCATTCTGCAACCTAGTTCTCATTATCAATCAAAGCATGTCTATGTATAAACTCTATTGACATTAATGATACATGTCAGCAACACTAACAAGGTTTGAACAGTTTATCTGAGTGTTAGTAACATGAACGGTTCTTGCTAGTTGCTACTGCACTGACTGATCTTTAAATTGGAATTTGCAGACTCTGCTTAATCCCCTCTACTTAACTGGATCTCGAATTACATCATCTCATTTTGATACAAAGGTTAGAGCTCTCGCCAGAAAGTACCTCTGAAGCACAAAAAACTGACTCTGCCTGAGGCGTCGATCTACAGCAGCATCATATATATGTACCAAGAAAATCTACACCCGGAGCTCTCTTTGCTGCAAAAGGGTATCTATCAATTTTTTTTTGAAGAGTTAATTCCACCAGAGGTCCCTTGTCTTTGGTGGCAATTCCAAATTTAGTCTCAGACTATCGTATTTGCCAATTAATATCCCTAGACTATTATTTTTTGGACATTTTTAGTCATTCTCATCACTTTTTATATTTTTAGTAAGGGCATTTTTGTCTCTTCATATTGTTTTAAAATTATTTTTCCGGTTTAATTGGTTTATAACTTTAGGTAACATCTTATTTTTAGTAATAATATTTTTCAACTGATTTTTAGTAAAGTCCTAAATTAATTAAATTGATTGAAACTAGAAAAATAACAAAATAAAAATATGAATAGACAATTGGTTTGGTCATTTTAAAAGAATATAGACTATATAGTATATACTTTTTTCATTATAGTGATGATATGGTATGTGCCATTGCTATTTATATTTATTGATTATTCGCTAATTAATCGGTGCTACAAGGATGAAGTACATAAATTTTAAATAATATAAGCAAAGGGTTAGCTACAACTAACATTATTCTTCCTTGTTTTGTACCATGAAATTCTTGATTTGCAATCATAAGTGTCAACTATGCATTAGATTGATAGATTCCACTTGTCTAAGCCAAAAAATAAAAACTTAGAAACCTATAATGTATATGACCTTGTATGGTATACGATTTTTTCGGTTAGTTTTTAATTTTTTCATCCACTTGGTTAAAGAGCAAATCTTGTTTGGCAATTTATTTGAACTTTAAACATAGATGAATTACATCAAACTCGCCGAATACGCTTCCAAAACCAAAATGTAACATAAATTATAGGTTTTTCTATAAAATGTAAAAATGTTTTAGTAATCAAAATTGTTTGATATAGAAATTGAAATTAAAATAAAAAATAATGTAAAATATTATTATAAAAAATGTAAAATTCTTTAAAATAAAAAATAGTGTGTTGCCCAAGGCATAAAGGGATCTTTTGGTAAATTATATTGGGATAAATGTTCAAATTTTCATTTTTAGCATATTAAAAGTTTTTTTTTTTTGTTAATATACTAAAAATTAACTTTCAAATAATAAAAATTTAATACATTAAATATGAATTTTCAATATACTAAAAAAAAATTGTATGAATTGAGCTTCGTAGTTATGGATTTGAATTTGTTATGACGATGTATGAAAATATGGTGGCATGTTTGGTTCATGGAATAGGTCAGGAATGAAATAACATTCCTTCGAATAGACATATTCCATCGTTTGGTTGGATCATTTTGTCATGGGAATAACATGTCTAGGAAATAGGAATGAGCTATTACCTTATCAAGGGGAGGCAAATTATACTGTGTATCCGTATGCACCATGCATGGTGCATACGGATGCAAAAACGACGTCGTTTTATTAAAAACGCACGTCGTTATATATACACACACACATTTTGCAATTGACATTTTGAGAAAAGAAATACTTTTCTTTTCTCAAAATGTCAATTGCAAAATGTGTGTGTGTGTGTGTATATATATATATGTAGATAAAAAAATTAACTGTATAAAACTTCTTAATTATGGAGCCTTAGCTCCTAAATTAAGTAGTCTGCCCATCTGCATGCCTAGCGAATGGGCATTGCAAGCTTGCCTAGCGGATGAGCATTGCAATTGAAACTATGGAGCCTTGAGGCTCCTTTTATAGGAGCCTCAAGGCTCCATTCCTTACTTCTCCAATCGATGTGGGATAAGTGAAAAAATAAATATAAATATGTATTTGTATAATAATAATAATAATAATAATAATAATAATAATTATTATTATTATTATTATTATTATTATAATAATAATAATAATAATTATTATTATTGTTGTTGTTATTCTCTCTCTCACACACATGCATATACATGTATATAAATAAATAAATAAATATATATATATATATATATATATATATATATATATATATATATATATATAACATTCAGTATATCATAATCATATTTATTATTATTATTATTATTATTATTATTTTGTATAAGGGTATTTATGTTTATGTATTTAAAACCTATTCCATTTCTATTTCTTTAACCAACCAAACACTAGAATACAATTACTAAAGTCTATTTCTTCAGCCAAATAAACAGCAGAATACAATTCCTATTCTATTCATTACCTATTCCATTCCCTGTGGAATAACATTTCCATTCTTTCCAAATTCATTCCGTGAACCAACCAAACGTGCTGGGAGGGAATTACATTTTTTGTCCCTCAATTAGCGCGTTTGTAGTTCCTAGTTTTTAATTTGGACAGATTCGATCCCTTAATCTTTCTTACATTAGTCAATTTAGTCCTTCTATCATTTAACCCTACTAAACACCGTTTAGACCATTGACATTTTTGAAATTTCACATACCACTCAATATATTTACCCAATTTCTTCCTCCTTCCTCCCGTCTGCCATTTACACCACAAAATCTTCAACCCTAGCCTTCCAAAACTCAACTCGTTGAAGAAAATGACGCCATTGCAGAGCAGAGGACGCCATTCAAAAGCAATGACTAGTAGGAGGATTAATGGGTTTAATACAACTCGTACTTGTAAGTATTCAAACTTCAGCCATATTTGCAGAAGTCAAAGTTGTAGTGTTTGTTTGTTTCTTTTTTTTTGTTCGCATACGAAATATATATATATATATATTTTGTCTTACTTGTTTTGGTTTAAGTGATGTCATGTGCAGTGTGTTGGGTTCTTTTGTTAATGTTTGGTGGAGACCTCTGCTATAAAGAAAAAGGAAAGGAGACAATGTGTTGAGTTTTATTTTTTGATTGCAGTTGAATAGCAGAGCAATATGTAGTTGAATAGAAAAAGGAATAATCCTCCTGATCTATCAAAATCATGCCACTTTTAAAGGCTGGGCAGAAATTAAAGAAATTTTCATGGCATCAGACAAGTAATTACAATGCAAATTAAAGAGGAAGCTCGACACCCCACCAATGGTTTCTTTGGCTTGGAGGATATTAGAAGACCATTATACTGATGAACCAAAGACTGAATTTTGACACCACCAAATGCCTATATATGTAGTCAATTTGGGTCTCGCGGAACCCAAATTCAGGCTTGTTATCGTCAGAGTAGAGGCCTCTAGCTTCACTGTTAAAACTCAGAACCAGCCGATCAGCAAATTAAATTATCGACATTATAAAACAAATTCCAAAAGAAAAACTGAAACCAAGAAAATAGAGGTACTATACGTCCGGAGTTTCGAATAAAGTGATAATGAGGAAACAGAGTAATTCAAATGCAATTCATCAGTCTATTCAAATCAAATAACAAGTTTTAATTTGTTTGATTAAATTGGAGAAAAGTTGGAGATTAGCGAAAATTGGTATGTGATATATCTATATAGAGATAGTTGAAGTGTAAATATAGAGAGAAGAGAAGTAAAAAGTTACATGTAGCCATAAAGGTAGTGAAAATCTCCTTCGGAGAAGTAACTCTACGGAAAAAGTTTGAAGCTTTGCTTGTAGACGATGTAAACAGAATAGTGTTTTATATAAAGATACTATTATCATTTGGAAAAGAGATGTCAACTTATGATAGGCTCACATGTTTCTCTCTCCTCCAACTTTATCAACTTGTGTTAGGTCTCTTCTCACTTTAATTTATATTTTAATAAAAATCCAACTTTATACTTTAATAAAGATAACAACTTGAATTAGGTCTCCTCTAACTTTATATTTTAATAGAGTTAGGTTTACAAGGGCATATCCAGGCCCAACTTTCATGTTACAATACTTATTCAACATGGTACGATCACGTATATGAATTGTGTCAGGCCATCCTTTATTTTTTTATTGCAATATTTTTTATTTTTTATTTTACATAGTAGAGAAGTTGATTTGAATACCATGGGATCGGAGGTTGTGAAGCATTATAAGAGTTAGGGAAAAAATGAGTTGTTGAAGTTTGATGTGCATGTACATGTGGTGCACAAGGCTTTGGTTTGGGCTATGTCAATGTACCTAATACAAACGATAGTTTGTGGCAAAAGTTTAGGCATTGTTATTTGTTTAGCCCATATATGATGTCAATCAACAATTATACCATGAATCCGAATCCACCTTGCAAGGTGAACTTATGTCTAAAATACACAATTTACCTACTGAATATTCATAGTTTAAATTGTAAACATTTAGTATGTAAATTGTGAACATTTAGTATGTAAAGTTATGAACATTCAGTATGTAAATGGTGTATTTTTAAACTCTTGTCCACAAAATAATTTGACTGATTGGTTAAAACTTAAAACATTAGTATATTCCATATATTAAGTTGTGGGCATGGTTCTTAGTATAGCACAATGATATTACTAAGCATGCAAGCTAAGGCACATAACATGATATTTCAAAGCATGTTGAGTGTAGTTAAGCTGCTTTAATTTAGCATGTGCAAAACATATAGATAATTAGTTGGCATTGGACATGTAAGTGGCATGCTTGGATTGGATGGTTTTGTGAAAACTTCGCTAACTTCACCAAACCAATTTTAGTTGTAGCAATAGTGGAAAGGCAAGTACAACCCAACCAAGTTAATTGAGTTGATAACTTGGTAATTATAAAGAAAGCTTATTGATCTTTTTGATTGGAGCCGATCAATAAAAAAGACTATTAACATTTTTAGTTTCAATAGGTCAATTATGGACAACCTAAACAAGTTTATTATCTTGTAATCGGGCAATTTTGCATCTAAATTAAATTAAGAATTTTCACTTCAAAATCAATCATATTGAGTTCTTAACTATTACCGTATCTGTTACGTTGCATCCAAGTTAAATTGAGAATTTTCACTTCAAAATTAATCACATTTAGTTTAACTATTACCGTCATCTGGCAATTACAGTTTAGCTCTTCTCGACATATCCATTTTAATATTACAGAAGCATATCTGTTATTCAAATTCATAAAGGGGTACAAGAACAATAACAATAGCAGTAGCAACAACAATACCACAGGCAGCACATCAATAAGTCAATTAGAAATGAAATTTTAAAAATTAGAAAAACAAAAAACAAAAACATGGGCACTATTGCTATCCTTCCATCTTTTGGAGTGAAAATAGTTGGTGGTCCAAATACATAAATGAATTTAAAAATGTTGCCAAACCCACCCCACCTTTGAAAGAGGAATTAAAAAAGAAATGGAAGGAAACAAGGTCCAGGGTACAGCCATACAGCCATACAGCCACAAGACTGCAAACAAAAGAAAATTTCTGTAGCTAAATTTACTTTATTCACTTCCCAAACACCCTGGCCACCATATAAATGAATAAACAAATTGCAAAATGCCCATTCCAGGAGAAGACAGACTATAATTTTGACTACTTTATCAGGGAAGAGAACATAACATCAGAAGCCTGCTAACAAGAATGAGCAATTTGTCATAATCAACAAAGTTACCTTAGAATTGAAGGTAAGGTAATTGCCCTTGAATCACCAGTGTCTTGTTCAAGAATCTCTCCTCTTAGTTTGCTGATGAACTTAGAGATGAGTTAATTCTAGCAATTGTCCTCTGACTATGTTGATTTTTCACAATTGGTCCCCAACTTTTAATTTGGACAATTTAGACCATTGACTATTGAATTCTTTCCAATGTTAGTCATTTTGTTAGATGAAGGTTAAGTAGGTGTTAATTTGAGGGGTAAAAGCGTCCTTTCAAGTATTGAGTATATTTTTGTTTTTGTTTTTTTTTTTTTTTTTTTGTATAGGGTCAGGTTCCTGTGAGAACAGGTCTTCCCGTGCGGTTAGTGCGGCATACACCATTAGGTATGCATAAATGCACCACACAGTGTTCGAAAATACACCATTATGTGTGGTGTATTTTTTTGTGTGTGGTACATTTTTTGGCATTTCATTCTGGTGTATTCTCGAACACTGTATGGTGCATTTATGCATACCTAATAGTGTATGCCGCACTGACCGCACGGGAAGACCTGTTCTCACAGGAACCAAACAATATATATATATATATATATATATATATATATATATATATATTTGCCACTGTTCAAGTGTATATATATTTGCCACTGTTCAAGTGAGACCACCATTTTCCACGAGTCCGTGTGGACAAGTCATATCCATTGATCTTTGAATAATGGATGGCTATGACTTTATGTGTATTTTAATTAAATTCCTTTTTTTGTTATTAATCAGGGATTGCTTGGTAATTTGGATGTGCATTTAAACATTATTTAATATCGAGTGAATTCCATTTTTGGTCCTACTCTTATTGGGGTCTTTCCAGATTTAGTCCACTATAATTTTTTTTTGCCAAATTACACCCACAGTTATTTCCAGTTTTAGTCCACGTTAGACTTTCCATCAATTGGCCGTGACTTGAAGGGGCATTTCTGTCATTTTCTTGTGTTTGTATTCTACTTTACCATTTGTTTCCAAATCAGACGATGGTATACCCTTCTCATTAATCAAACGTAAAACCCTCTCTTACGACAATCGAATCAAACCTAAATCCCAGCCAAATTCCAACCTGTTTGACAATCGAATCAACGACGCATCGATTGCCAAACATTCTTCGACGAAAATCCCAACCAATATCGATGAAATTGGAAAGCTAAATCAATGAGTACTGACGGGAGGAAGCAAGAACGATGGACAACAAAAACCTAGGTAAAAGTTGATTTTTACATATTCTGAGTTGTATGTGTATACAATGAATAAAGTAACCTAGGTAAAGCATGTTAATGCCATTTAAGTATTTGTTATTGTCCTTTGTTGTCTGCCATTGCTTGTACACGGCTTTTATGTGTGGGGTTGTCATTGTGCTTTGCTGTCTGCTATTGTTATGAAATTATGTTAAATTCTGTAGGGTAGATGCTTTAACTTATGCACTTGGAATTGTATATATGCATATAAACAGGGGACCACATGTTGTTGTAGGGTTTTTATTAGAAAGTTATGTTCTGGGGACCACTGCTGGGTAAACTGTGCTTTTTTCCCCTTTTTTGTTAGAATATGTTAAAAACCAATAATTCAGCTTGATCATTTGCTTTTGCTTTGTTTATGTGTTTGGAAATAATACAGATACCTTTAGTCTGAAGTTAAGACATGGAGGGAGCCTAAAAAAGAATGGAATAGGATATGTTGGAGGGGCTACTCAGTCTTATAATTTGAATATTGATTTGTGGGGGATGATAACTTTAAGGGACACTGTTGAGGAATTGGGATATAAAATGTTAGATAAATTTAAATACTTCACACCTACTAGTGGGGTCTTATTTGAATTAAACAATGATAGTGATTGTTGGGCAATATGTGACAGTGGCCAGTTTCCCAAACAGATTGAGGTTTGGGTGATAGGTGATGAGGGAGCTGGGGATGGTGAAAATGTAGTTGAAGGTGAGGAGGAGTTTGATGATTTGGAGTACAGTGAGGGTAGTGGGGATACTGAGGGAAATGATGACTTAGAGTTTGATGGGCATGTAGATCAGAATGCAGAATTTGCAGGGGTTGATGCTGTTCAATCATCTAGGGAGAATATTGTTTCTGTGAATGATGGAAATGGGGTTGGGAGTGTGAAATATGGAAATGAAGGTCTGAATTTCTCTGATGAAGACAGTGGGAAGGACAGTGATGATGAAAAGAAATTTAAGTGGCCAGAGTTTAGGGCAAAGACTGAGATGAATTGCCCTAAGTTCTTTGTTGGATTAACTTTTGGATCTAAGGTTGAGTTTAGAGAAGCTGTCTATAATTATGCTTTGCATACTGGGAAGGAATTAAAGTTTACAAAGAATGACAAGTGTAGGATGTGTGTAAGGTGTAGACAAAGTGGTTGTCCTTTCAAGATTAATTTATGGAAAGTTAAGGATGACATGTCTTGGAGAATTGTTAGTTATCATGAAGAACATGATGGGTGTGGTTGGGTGTATGAAAACTCCATGGTGAAATCAACAAGAATGGCTAAAAGATGGGTGAAAGAAATTGGCCACCACAACAACTGGAGTACTAATGAATTTAGAAACAAGGTGAAAGTTGATGACAAATGTGAAATAAGTAAGAAGCAAGCTTGGAGGGCCATAACAAAAGCTAAGGCTGTGATTGAAGGAGAAGCTATGGACTTTTTCAACAAGATTTGGGACTATAAATTGGAGATTCAAAAAAGAAACCCCAGAACTTCATGTGAGGTTAAAGAAACTGATTTGTTGTATGATGGGAGGCCTAGATTCCTTAGAATGTATTTCTGTTGGGAAGCTAGCAAAGATGGATATAAGTTTTGTAGAAAATTAATTGGTGTTGATGGGTGCCATTTGAAAAGCAAGTTTGGAGGGATTCTTGTAACTGCTGTGGGGATTGATGGGAATGACAGCATATTCCCACTAGCATATGCACTTGTAGAAGGGGAAACAAAGGAATCATGGTCCTAGTTTTTGAAGTTTTTAAAGAGGGACTTGGAAATCACAACTGAAGATCAACATGAACTGACATTTATATCAGGTATGGCAGACTGGCAGTGTATTTATTTTTGTACAGTGAATTATATATCTTTTACCCACATGTATTGAAAGATACCTTGTTTTGCAGATAAACAAAAAGGTCTTCTCCCAGCATTTGAAGCGGTTCTACCACATGCCTCACATAGATTCTGTGTGAGACATCTTCACGGAAACATGAAGGTGGCAGGATTTGTTGGCAAGGCAATGAAGGATGCATTATGGGCAGTAGCCAAGGCCACCACAGTGAACATGTTCTATGATGCCATAGCAGAAATCAAGGGCTTAAATGTGGAAGCATATAAATGGCTATCAGATAAGCACCCTTCTGAATGGTCAAGGTCCCATTTCACACCTTACTCTAAATGTGATGCTCTAGTGAATAATATTTCAGAAAGTTTTAATGCCATGCTATTAGATGCTAGAGAAAAACCACTGATTTCCTGTTTAGAAAGCATTAGGAAATTAATGATGACAAAAATATTTGATAGTAGAGAAAAGGCTGTGGCATGGAAGGGACCTTTCTGCCCTACAATAATGAAAAAACTTGAAGTAATTGAGCAAGCTGTTGGTGGCTGTTTAGGGAATCAGAGTGATGAACACTTGTTTGAAGTAAGATGTATGGCAGGGAATGGGAGTTTAGAGCAGCATACTGTTGATTTGTTTAGGAGGGCTTGTAGTTGTAGGAAATGGGACTTAACAGGAATACCTTGTAAACATGGAGTGTGTGCCATATGGATTAGGAATGGTAAAAGTGGTGCTGTGCATCATTATGTAGACAGCTGTTACTCAATTAATGCTTACTTGAATACCTATGGAGGGAGGATAATCCCCATTGCTGGTCCTGCTGAATGGCCTAGATCAAACAAGCAACCACCACTGCCCCCATTATACAAAAGTAAACCTGGCAGATCAAAAAAATTGAGGAAGCTGTCTATGCATGAGATGACCAAAGATCAACCACCACTGACCAAAGATGGGACACATATGAACCGTAGCTTGATTGTCAAACATTGCAAGAAATGCAACAAGGCAGGCCATAATGCACGAACATGTCCTACTGATCCTATTGTCAGGCAAAGAAAGGTATTGTATATGTACCTTATACAAACTAATTGTTCATTCTTTATTACATTTGACCGGAATTATTACATTGATATATTCTTTTCATCTAGTGTAATCCCAAAAAAAAGGAAAACGAAGCAGCAAACAGGAAATGTTGTGCCCCCTACAGTTGGTTCTGAGCAGGTTGTGCCCCCTACAGTTGGTTCTGAGCAGGTTGTGCCCCCTACAGTTGGTTCTGAGCAGGTTGTGCCCCCTACAGTTGATTCTCAGCAAGCTGTTCTCCCTGGACTTGGTTGTGAGCCTCATGAAGTTGGTTTGGAGGGTCAGATATGTGTAGACTTTTGGACTGAAGCAGTAGAGGTAGCTGCTATGTTTGACAATGTTCCTGAAGGTGGAGTGGTTGTTCAGCATGAAGAAATTTCAATTACTCAACCATCAATGGAGTTTGACAACACTCAGCAAGAAATTGTACCACAAGTGAGCAACAAAGCTTCCAAGAGTTCCAAGACTTCCAAGACTTCCAAGAAATCCAAGACATCAAGTGTTCAACCTGTGAGAAGATATGGCACAAGAGCTATTATGAAGTCAAGATTCACCAACACCATTGACACACCTCTTAACATTGATTAACCTTGATCAGAATACACTGCTTTTTGTGATCAAAATTGTTCATTTTGCTATGTATTTTGGCTATGAAGTAATATCTTTTGGCTATGTGTTTTGTCTATGTATTAGAGCTATCTGATGTGTAACATACAGTTTGGTCAGAAACCATTTTGGCTCTGTCTTTTGGTTTTGGCTTTTGGTCACAATGAAGAACTGTATTTTGGTTATATTACTCTTTAATGCAGAATACAGTTTGGTCAGTATATTTGTGTTTATTTTGGCTATGAAAGTTTTGTCATTTGGTAATTATTCTTTTGGCAGTAAGGCACAACAACAAAATAGCCATGGTTGATGTTCATTTGCATATAAACCTTCTATTCAATTGCAGTATTCCAACATAACACAAACCATTTTTATTGCAACACAAACCAAACATACAGTACATAAACATTATGGGAGCATAGGCACACCTAAACTATCATTCTTCCCTACAGCCAAACAACCCATTACCACTACAATCAGAAGTACAACAGCCATCATGAATTTACATTTACTAGTCCTATGCTTCTCCTTCATTTCTTCCATTTCTTCCGTTTCTTCCATTTCTTCTTCATTTCTTCGACTTCTCAACTTGGCTTTTAACCTTGCAACTTCTTCTTCACATTTGTTAATTCTCCTCAATAGCCCAGGTATTATCCTCTTTGACCTAGGGCAAATTGGGGGATCATACCAATTCACAAACCCACATGATCCATCCTGAAAATTGTGAAGATGAAACTCAAAATTGCGAAGATTAAACTGAATATTGCGACATTAAAAACTCGAAATTGCGAAATTGTAAACTCAAAATTGCGAATTTGGAAACTGAAAATTGACCCATTGCAAAAATTTCTAAATTGTAAACATATAAAATATTAACCTTACATCTTGAACATTCCCAGTACCTCCTACCTAGATTTTCATTTGTCCATGATGTCTTCAAAACCATTTCTTGGCCACATCGACATTTCTGAATTGAAATCCATTCACCATACACATAACACTTTCTCATTGTATTTGAAGAACGGGAAGAATTAGAGCTTTCTCCTTTGTATCTTTCCATTCAAGCAAAGCTCCTTAGTTTGTAGATTGAAATGGGTAGAACGGTAGAAGAAGACCTCCGTTGGGAAAACTAGGAAAGGGAGAAGAAGTGGTGTCAACACTTAAAGTAGAAGAGAAACAAAATAAAATGACGGAAATGCCCCTCCAAATCACGGCCAAATGAACGGAAAGTCTAACGTGGACTAAAACTGGAACGATGTTAATAACTGTGGGTGTAATTTGGCAAAAAAAATTATAGTGGACTAAATCTGGAAAGACCCAATAAGAGTAGGACCAAAAATGGAATTCACTCTTTAATATCATTTGAAGATAGTGTGCATGAATTTAGGGATATATTTTGAACGTAATGTACGATTTATCCATTGATCTTTGGTTTATGGATGACTAGGATTTTATGTGCTTTTTTTTTTAATTGTTAGGATTATTATTTTTAATGGTGTTGTATAAGAAGCATGTGGTTCTTCTGTGTGCAACAATGTACACTTTTGTGTGCAACAATGTGCACTTCTGTGTGCAACTATGTACACTACTGTGTGCACAGCTGTGTGCAACTATGTACACAACTGTGTGCAACAGTGTATACCCATTCATGCAACGGTACACACTATTGTGTGTAATATTGTACAATTTCTATGTGTAACTATTAACGCTGCTGTGATTGTGCAACTGTTAACGATGCCGTGTGCAACAAAGTAAACTTGTGTATGCAATAACACACAATTCTGTGTGCAACAATGTACACTTATATGAACGAGCATATTCAGAACGACAACGAGTCCAGAAAAGAATCAAAAGATGTGCCCACAAGCTTGGATCCATCACACATCCAAAAAAAAAAAAAACAAAAAAAAAAAACAAACAAAAAAAAAACAAACAAACAAACAAAAACAACCACCGTATTTTAGCAATGAAGAATAAGGAAATGGCTAAGAAAACTAATTAAAATCCTACAAACTTTGAGATTAGTTAGCAATTAGCATACCTAATTTACCCTTAATCTTGATTAATAACCCAAAAATATACACAGAAAAATAGGGAATTTTTTTTTCAATATTTTATTTTAAGCCATTGATCTTCACAATATATATATATATATATATATATATATATATATATATATATATATATATATATTGAGGGTAGGGTTCAAGTGAGAACATGTGCTTAGGTGAGAACGTGAGAACACATCATGTGCATCCATCTAATATTTTTTAATGGTCTATATTAGATTAAGTGTGTGCGAATGCGGATTAAATGTGTGCAAACGCGATTTATTGTGTTTGCACACATTTAATGCGCATTCGCACATACTTAACCTAATCTAGACCATTAAAAAATATTAGATAGATGCACATGATGTGTTCTCACGTTCTCACCTAAGCACATGTTCTCATATGATCTTAATTATATATATATATATATATATATATATATATATATATATATATATATAGAGAGAGAGAGAGAGAGAGAGAGAGAGAGAGAGAGAGGGGTGATCACATGTGACCATGTTGTTAGGTGTGGTCATATGGTCAATTATAGGCCATTAGATTAGATAGATCCAATGAATCTTATTAATCAAGATTTTTTCAGTATTTTCGCGCACATTCTCCTACCCAGAGAATTGCAAGGGTAAACTCATCATAAAACACCGTTATAGGGAAAATCACATTGTTGTGTGTTTTATTACACTATTGGTGCATGTTGTCAACACTGTTGGTGTATTCTGGAACCCATCCGCTATAAATGGCCACTGTAATTACTATAACACGGGAATACACCATTGGTGTGTTTCATTGTGGTGTGTTTTATTACATTATTGGTGTATGTTGTCAACACTGTTGGTGTATTCTGGAACCCGCCCGCTATAAATGGCCACTGTAATTACCATAACACCCCCACTTACCAAAACGCGCGAAAATCCTCAGAATTACCACTGCCGTTAGATTTAAACTGATTCAACGACACAGATACGACCACACGACCACACCTAATGACATGACCACATATGAGCACTCTTCTATATAGGGTCAGGTTCCTGTGACAACAGGTCTTCCCGTGCGGTCAGTGCGGCATACACCATTAGGTATGCATAAATGCACCACACAGTGTTCGAAAATACACCATTATATATATATATATATATATATATATATATATATATATATATATATATATATATATATATATATATATATATATATATATATATATATATATATATATATGGTCGCACTCAGGTGTGGCGACCCCTTCCCGTGTGGTCATGTGGCGATTTTTAGAATACACCAATAGTTAAGTAAGATATACACCATCAACATTAGAAAATGCACCACAAAAAACGCACACAAATTAGGTACGCACCACCAACACACCATTAGGTGTGAGTAAAAACACCATTGGGGTTGGTGAGTTATATGGTGTATTTTTTGGGTCTGTTGTGTATTTTTTGATGTTTTTTTGCATTTCATTGTGGTGTGTTTCTCTTACACTATTGGTGCATATTGTTAACACTGTTGGTGTATTTTGAAATTCCGCCACACGACCACACCTAACAACATGACCACATATGAGCATTATATATATATATATATATATATATATATATATATATATATATATATATATATATATATATATATATATAATAAAGTTCAAATGCGGCGGGGTCTTCCCGTGCGGCGGTGCTGCGGAATTCCAGAATACACCAACAGTGTTAACAATATGCACCAACAGTGTAAGAAAAACACACCACAATGAAATGCAATAAAACATCAAAAATACACAACAGACTCAAAAAAATACACCATATAACTCACCACCCCCAATGGTGTATTTCTGAACAGTGTATGGTGTTTTTACTCACACCTAATGGTGTGTGTTTGGTGATGCGGGCTCTGTTTACTCTTGTTTTTTGTGGTGTATTTTCCTAACGTTGATGGTGCATATTTGTTGAACTATTGGTGTTGCCGCACCGCCGCACCGTAAGACACTGCCGCACCTGAACTCGCCTATATATATATATATATATATATATATATATATATATATATATATATAGTTCAGGTGCGGTGAGACCCTCCCGTGCGGTCGTGCAGCGGTTTTCAGAATACACCAATAGTTAAGCAAATATATAAACCATCAACGTTAGGAAATGCACTACAAAAACACACACAAATTATGTACGCATCACCAAAAACACACCATTAGGTACGACTAAAAGCACCACAGAGTGTTCGGAAATACAGCATTAGTGGTAGGGAGTTATATGGTGTATTTTTTTGGGTGTGTTGTGTATTTTTGCATTTCATTGTTGTGTGTTTCTCTTACACTATTGGTGCATATTGTTAACACTGTTGGTGTTCTGAAAACCGTCGCACGACCGCACGGGAGGGTCTCGCCGCATTTAAACTTTTTCCTCTCTCTCTCTCTCTCTCTCTCTCTCTCTATATATATATATATATATATATATATATATATATATATATATATAACCATAAAAAGTTTCAATAATAGTTATATCCCTTGTTTTTGTCTATTTTTAAACTGTTGACTTTCTTGTATGTTGTACAATTTGTTGACAAAAATACCTAAATATATTCTGTTATTGTTAAGTATAATATAAAATGCCAATATCCATTTCCTCCACTCATTTTCCTTCGCTAATTCCTATGATCATTCATCCGCTCATCTTACATACTAGGATTTGCAATCAACGATCACAATCTTCCACTCATTTTCCTTCAATGATTCCTCCCATCATTCATCCACTCATCTTTCATATAATACATATGAGGATCTGCAATTAACGAAATCTTCTTCATTACCTTCTCAACAGCTGGAAAAAGAGCTTTGATAGTTAAGAAAAATTGAAGCAATCAACGGCATTCAATGGGTGTGAATATGAATTGCGCCTCAATGTTTAAGTGGAATCACTAACGCCTTCTTTCTTAAAAAATTTAATCCAAGGTAAATTTATTAATATTTTTGTTTATTTCATATAATTAGATGTTGGTTGGTCAATTTGGGGTTAGCTCCGATTATCAAATTTCTTATTGATATGTGTTATCATGTTCATTGCGACGATTATGCCTACTCCCCTGATTGAATTCTTTGATTTCGTATTAAGTATATTACCCTTTTCTCATAATTGCCATGATTATGTCTACAATTAAGAATTTATTGATTTATCTCCATTTACTTTATTTAGTTTTGGAATGTTGCTTGATGTTAGGATGTATTTAGTTATTTAAAGACTTCATTGTACAGTGAAGGCACCATAGAATAATTGCTGCCTTTTATTTATTTTTTTCTCTAAAACTTTACTCTGTTATTCCACCCTTTGTTATCTCTTCTCCACCCCCTTCAGGTTCTTACTTCCCTCTCTTTATTCTCGTTGTTGTGTGTTCGTATATTCGCATCCATTCCTCTATATGCATGGGCTTTATTATTTATTTGTTGTGCATTCTGTAAATGCTAATATGTGTGTAATTGAGCCCAAAGGGTTGCAATTGAGTTCATGAGTTCTTTTTTTCAAAGTTTTTGCTATGTGTTCAGTTAGCATGGATTCATTTAAAATGTCTTTGCTTTGAGGATTAACTTAATTTCATGGATGATTGGATATGTCTTGAAGTGTTGACCATTTTCTGTCCTATGTTTCTAAGTTTACTCACAACGTTTTTGATATGTGTCAGTGGTTTGACTACGCGTCACGGGTCTATGGTTAACAGAAGAAGAAGAAAGATTACCTATGATGGCTGATAATAGTGTAAAAGATGAGAAGTTAGGGAAGAGACTTCCTTTTGATTTTATTCAATACCAAATTTCCAAGACAAACTAATATTCTCCATATATATAGGAGTTACAACTAAAGATATAAGGGAGTAATATTATAAAATCTGGTGAACTAAATATAAAGGCAATCTTTAATAAAAGGAAACAAAATTACTAAAGTAGTAAAGGAAACAATATAACTAAATTGATTCTTAAGCAATGTGAACAAGTTGGGCAGCTGTATTTTATCATTACACCCCTCCCGGAGATCAAGCTTGTCATCAAGTTTTGAAGCAGGTGACAACGTTCAATTTGAATTCAGGTGATTCCATCACGTGTGTTCATCTCTGTGGATGCAAGCCAAGCAGGCAGTTCTTCCCTATCCTCTAATGTCAACAACAAAAAAAGGTGGCAGCATTTACAACTCGGAAAAAAATCGCTCATCGCAATTATAACACAATTTTTTTGTATCCCTCTCAGCCTTTTCCGCTGGGGATAAGAATTTATACGGAGGTTGAAGTGATTTGGTGTGGTTGGTTGGTTGGTTGTGGGGGTAGTGAGATACGGGAAGAGGGACGGTGTGTGACAAGGTGACGATCATTGTTTGTCATTTTGGCAGGTAGAAGGCCTAAGATGTGACATTTCTGGTAGAAGTCACGGGCAGTATTAAGGGCTTCGTTTAGAGAACTAGGCTTGATCATTTCTACATCAATCCGAAGAACCTCGTCCAGACCACCAGTAAAAAGATCAACACGTTGGGCTGGGAGTACTGTGTCTGCACGTGCAAGGTGAGCTCGAAAGTCCTTGACATAATCATCAACGTGTCTGCCGATCTGAAAGAGCAGCTTCAGTTCGCCTAGTGGATTAATGCTCCGAGGTGGTTCAAAACTCAAACAACACTCTTCCTTAAACGATGCACATGAAGCAAACAGTGACACCGCAGTTTCAAAATGGTACCAAAGTTGGGCATTGCTAATCATGTGGTGTGCTTCCAGAGGAACACGTTCGTGGTATGGTGTGTTAGCATAGTGAAACCATAGGGTATTCCTCTCCTAAAAACAAAGGGAATTCGACTTTAGGATACCGAGAAAAACGGTAAGAGTGGTCCCCTATGTCTGCCATAGTAGATATCCCTTCGATGTGAAGGGTGGTAACGGACTCCTCCTCCTGAACTGGTTGTTTACCGAGGCTGGTGAGTAGCTGTTGGACCAGTTTCTCCAAGTTGTCAAGAGAAGCTGCCTGTGTGTGAGAGGATGCGGACATGGAGGCGATGGTAGTGGACAAGTTCTCAATTTTGTCATGTTGTAATTCCAAAGCTTTGACAGATTTTTGCAAATCTTGGATGGCTGATTCGATCTTCAAATCAGTACCCATAACGCCGGCAATGAAAACCAGATGATATGTGTCAATGGTTTGACTCAATGGTTTGACTACGCTTCACGGGTCTATGGTTAACAGAAAAAGAAGAAGATGGATTACCTATGATGGCCGGTAATAGTGTGAGAGAGGAGAAGTTGGGGAAGAAACTTCCTTTTGATTTTATTCAATACCAACTTTCGAAGACAAACTAATATTCTCCCTATATATAAGAGTTACAACTAAAGATATAAGGGAATAATATTTTAAAATATGTTGAACTAAATATAAAGGCAATCCTTAATAAAAGGAAACAACATAACTAAAGTAGTAAAGGAAACAATATAACTAAATTGATTCTTAAGCACTGTGAACAAGTTGGGCAGTTGTATTGTATCAGTTTTTAATAATCAATAGTAGAACAACCACTCCAACTGCAGACTAGCTAGATTGCTGACTTGTTTGTGTGTGTGTGGGTGTGTTTTTTTTTTTAAAAAAAAAAATTATGTGATTTATCTAATCTGCATAGTTTTACCAGAAAATGTTAATACATGGTCATCCATTCAAGTCTAAGCTATTAATATTAATATTCATACATGTTTATGCTATCAAGTCTAAGCTATTAACAAATTATGTTTATGTTAATGAGGAAATAATTGGAAGTCACAGATTAGTAAAATGTCTAGAGCCATACTTATGATATATGCGTAATAGTAGAAAACAAGGCAAAAAGAATTTCTTCCACATTTTGCCATTTTTGAAACACCCCTGTCCTGAATTCCGAAAAGTTTAATTTGTTGTCAATTTATGAAACATGGAGGGAAATCCAGTCATGTTGGGCTGACCATTGCAAATTAAATGTGATGTCGACCTTCATGTTGTTTGGTAAATTCTAATCTGATGAACAGTCATACGAGTTTAAATTACCTTTTGTTCCATTGCTGTTTAATGGAAGAAATCTAGAATGACAGTAGTATATAGAAATTAATGAAATGTTTTATAATGAGGTGTGAAAGAGTAGAGAGATAACAAAAAGGGAAGGCGGAATACCATTGCTATAACTATCAGGATCACTGAAGGTTGATGAAGAAGTTTCATTAGCGCAGTAGCAAACAAACAGGGTTCAAACACCATTGGTTCTATCTATGATTGTTTTATTTTGATTTTATCTTTTTCGACATGTTTTCTCGTTTCAAATTACGTTTCTTTGGTAGAGAATTTTCAGTAAAAAAAATAATAATAATAATAATAAATTAATTTCTAAACCTTCAAGCCACCATGGATATTATTTTTTGCTTATTATATGTGTACGATGTATTTCCATAAAAATATTCGCACAATCACTTTGGCTACACTTACTATTCCTTTTGAGAAAAAAAAAATAAGTAATCAATTCAAAGGTATTTTTTTACATCCAAATCCTCATATATATATTTTTCCATTCAATAAGTATTAGTAGTATGATCATAGTTTTAAAGCAAGCCAATTAATATTCTTGAAAATGTGTATACTGTATTTCCATAATATTTATTTTTTGTAAAATTTTCAGTGATGGAAAAACTCCTTTTAATCCATCAAATCACAACAGAGATAAATCAATCGAGTTGCAAAGTTTGTGTTATTGAAAAGTTGAATACAAGAGAGTCAAAGACCAGACATGGAACATTGTACAAACCTATAATATTGCAAGATGAAGCGGTACTCCTTTTATTATTCCCGAATTTTGAACATAATAATAATGCATTGGTTAGGATTATGAATATTTGTTATATTTTATATTAATTATTGACATCTACTTTGAAATTATTATAGGGAAACAAAGTTCAATGAATGACTTACCAGAATGATATTGAACTGCTTGATGAAATGCTCAAGTTATACTCCACATATATTATCTCTAATGCATTTGTCTCTCGTGCTAATGAATTTTTCAATGTCCTAGATGAGTGATATAGGTTTGTTTGGTCAATTAATAGGAAAACTCTTATACAAGATGTCGATGATGATGACCAATTGGATTTACAACCTTCTTCTGACATGGAAACAAAATCATTCGAACAATTATATGTGTACAAATCTAAAAGACAAGCAATCAGCGAGTTTAGATTCTTTCCATGTGTTTTTTTATTTGTGAACAATTATTTATATTTAGAACATATTGTGTCAATCTAATAATTGTAATATTATTTGTAGATATCATTAGAGTTGTGATTTCTAAACTACCAAGAGAATTTATTGTCACCAACAGCCCCAACAGGACAGGACAACAAAACGCTAATGATTTTTTTATGGTTGATGAAGAGTATGTTTTTCAAACTATTTAACTTTGAACATTTATATCAAGGTGTTGAAATTGACAAAGAACTCCAATCAGGAGATTATCCAGTAGTTCTTGGAAGAAAGATTACTGTCACCCCATATCAAGGTATGTATGCAAACTTAATATTCATTTCGATAAGTTAATTATGAAAGAGTGAGTATCAATAACATGATCAAGTATTGAATGTACTTGTTAGAAAGGCTAAATTTTTGCGGCATGAACATTTTCCTTATCAATTAATTGTAATTCGTATTTTTGCAGCATGAACATTTTCCTTATCAAGTATATTTAACATGTTAAATAAGAATTTCCTTATCTACAAGAATAGACTTTGGTGTAAAAGTGAATCTGTTTGGTAAATGTGCTGGGGCTCTTAAAGAATGGTAACCTAAATTCATCTTTTGTCATTCAAATATTCTATTTGTTCAACATGATAAATGGTTCAATATTGTTGATAGGGCGAAGACTAATTCTTTGGTTATTGAAAGATTGATTGTTGAAAAAGCACATAACAATGTTGTAAGTGAATTGGCAAACCGTCTTGGTCAACAAATATCACCAATTTCAAATTTAAAGAAGTCATTGATTAGGTTTACCACTAAAGCCACACCCTTTAATTGTTTACATTTTCTTTTTAACTTCTTTTACTCACTTTTATTTTGTTTATTTTCTGCATGCATGTGTTAAAAAATCAAGTCAAAAAAGCAGTGTGGTTTAAATCAAAGATCACACTCATAGACAACGGAAATCCTACCTACTACATTGGTTGCAACTATTGTGATAATAAAATTAATTCTAATGAAGGTATTAAATTCCGATGCATGTTTTGTGGTCATGCAAAGACAATTTATATCAAGAGGTAAAATCATGACTCTTCAACGTACTTATAGTATTATATCTCATAGTGATCATGATGCAATTTTTTTTTTACAAATATAGATTAATTGTTGAGCTATTTGATGGGACAAATAGAATTCAAGCTACTCTATTTAATCGTCATGTGGATAAGTTGTTTTCCTTAACAAAAACAGGGAATGAAAATGATAGCTTTGATTTTCAAAAGCTCCAAAAAAAAAAAACTTTCTACACCAACTTTTGCAATTGAACTTAGGTGTCAGGCCCAAGACCCAGGAGGAATGACAATGGCCTACACAGTTGCGTCTATTTGTGAAGAGATATCAACTTCATTAATTACTGGTACTAAAAAGAAACTTGCCTTTGGAGAATCTAGCAATCTGGTAGAAGATTCAACAAATTTACCTCCCTCAAATGTTGACAATCACTGTGTTAGAGAAAAAGGTCCAAGACTTGAGTGGTCTTGTGATTTTTACTTATGAAGTCTTTATGTTATTTTTTTTTTCTATTACAATAATCCATGACTCAAGTGTCTATATAGACACGAATAAAAGTTCATGATTTTGAGTTGTATGTTATGTCAAGTAATTTTTATAATTGTTAGTTATGTTGTTGGTTGTAATCAATAATAATTTTACTACTTTAAATACATTACAAGGTGTACGAAAACTCTAAATTCTCATTCTGGTAGAGAAACATCAAAGTCTTTTTTATTAATACTCATTAATATCGTTTGAATCTTAATTGTTCAGCAATTTCTTCCGCATAATTATTGTGGTCATTTTTATTTTATATATATATATATATATATATATATATATATATATATATATATATATATATAATTATGGTACTTAAGGTGTAACACCCCCTAAAAACAAGCTATTTAAAAGCCTTAAACATGCAGATAACTGAGTTAAACAACAAACACAGCGGAAGACTGAAAGATAACTAGATAAACATAATCCGAAACACAGGGTGTTATGCCACTTCCACCAAAAGGATGAACGCTACGGCAACATCTGCAATGTTTACAACTAAACCCATAGTCTCAAAGTGCTATATCTAAACTGGCGCACAGGCCACAAAACAAAGAGGGAGAAGCTATTCTAGCAAGCACTAGACCGCGCACTCGTCTAGACATCACCTGAAAGAGCACAATAAAACATGGGACGACGCCCGGTCAGCGAATAATGCTGGTAACCCACCAATACATGTGAAATATCATACATAGATAAGATATAAGTTGTAAAATCATTTTCAAAACGGAATACATATATATAAGTACAAAACCAAGAGCAATAGTCAACACAAGACTCGGCACTCTCAACAAGGATACGGAAACACATCCCAAAATCATAAGAAGGATAACCACAACGCAAAAAATAAAGACTCACCCATGGCAACACTTGCCTTTGTGACTACACACGTCACAAGAAGAGAACACACAACCACGGCTACACAAACCCTCGTGACATCACCCATCACGAGTTGATATGCCTTCCTTATGCCCGGTTCCAACCTTATGGCTACCCCCAACCTTGTATCTTCTTCCAACCATTACCTCCAGGACCCCTGTACTTCTTAGTCCAACCTTTTCCCTCCTGGGACCGTCGTCCCCCACCAACAAACCACCAACAAGACCACCAATTTCATAGTACACGAGGGTACCGTACACACACACGGCAACACATGCCACCCAAGAATCACGTGAACCTTACACAAAGATCACAAGTCCATAATCATGTCACGGCCACCACGAGGACCGCTGCAATACCTTGGTGACTAGTGTCCCATACCACTAATCGTGCAATCCAGGTAAAACCACGCACACATTACACCACAACAGGAATCAATCAACGGATCACAACGAAGATATGAAACCATACTCAATCAAGGAATGGATCACAGTCCAACAACAACAACGATGAATAAAAAAAGTTATCATCAACCAATAGGAAGGTACAAACAACACACATGCCAGCATTTAAACACCGAACTAGCAAGCTTAACAAACGGGTAAACCAAAAGTAGTTCCGAAGAACACACAAGACTCATCACGGTTCAACGAAACACAATGTTGAACACTTAGCACGATTCAAGACACCAAAAACCTACATGGATTCCTACCAGATGGTTCTAGACATACTTTCATCAAGAAGACACTCAAATAGTTCCACAAAAGAACAACGGGAAGTCAAAAGACCAAATACCGAGTCAAAAGAATCACGGGGAACAAATCTCCGCCATCACCACAATACGTACCCGCGGTTCCGCCCGCGGGTACAGGCTGCCCAACCTGTGTACCCCGCGGGTGGGCGGCGGGTTGGACGCCTACCCGCCGTTCCGCCCGCGGGTACATCCCTGTACCACAATAAAACACTTCGCGGATTTTCATCTCCAAACTCAAATTCAAGTCCAAAACATGCCAAATCTCACCAAATACAACAAAATGATTTGAATCAAAGGAAATGCCAAGCAATGGCACAAATGAACCCTAAACACAAGCTCTAGATATGCATTTTCACAAGACAATGCATAAACACTCACATTTCATAGCAAAACACATGTAGAATCCAAGAAATCACATATAGGTAAGCAAAATAGATTTTGTAGAGCATGGGTTACCTCTTGTAGACTAAAGACTTCACTTTACACCTCAACAAGCTCCTCTCAAGGCTCACCTTCCAAACCCACTTCAAGAACATACCAAAAGATCATAAAGATCCTATCTTTAAGAAAAGACACCTTAGATGAAACCAAAAACACAAGATGAACTTAGATCTTACCCTCCTAGATGCCCAAATATATGAAAGGTTGAATCTTGGAAGCAACTCTTGAAGTTTTGGCAAAGCTTCAACTTGTCTTGGAAGAAAAGCTACTCACCTTTTTAGAGAGAAGGTGGAGCTAGATTTTTAGAAAAGTGTAAGAAGAGAATGAAGGTGGTCTACTAGGTTAGGTTACAATTCCAACAACAAGTGAAAGGTCAAGAATACCCTTACTAACATAAGGAAGTGTAAGGAACAAGAGAACTCCTTATAAAGCTCAATGTACAACTTTGACTTTGGGGTTGACTAGTCAATTACTAGTCCCCAACCATTAAATTTCAGGAATTATAAGGAATTATGTGACTTCAGGGTGTCACATAAGGAATTTAATGTAGTAAATACAATCAACTACGAATACGGTTTATAGGGTTGGTTCCGGGTTTGGATCCTTCACCTAGTATACTTGTTGGTTTAAGTGTTATAGCTTGGAATATTCGACAGTGGGTCAGTGACACCCGAGCTCAAGGATAGTGTCTAGAAGTAGCCAAAAATCTTCTCTCTCAATAAATGCGATATTTATAGGGATCGAGAGGGAACAGGTTCCGATCGTGCGGCATGAACGGCACATGGGACACATGCATGGGGTCAGGTAGGACTGTTAACGAACTGAACATAAACGAACGGAGGTTGTTCGTATTTGTTTTTTAAGGATTTTGGTGTGTTCGTGTTCATTTGTTAAGGTTTTTGAAAATCCTGTTCGTGTTCATTTGTTAAGCGTTCATTAGTGTTTGTTAACGTTCACAAACACCTTCACGAATGTGTTCATTAACATTAACAAACAGGTTCACGAACATATTCGTTCACGTTCATAAACACGTTCGTGAATGCTATTACATGTTCATGATCACAATTCGTTCGTGAACAAGAAATAATCTATGTTCACAAAAAATAACCAAACAAGTAACACAACTACAAAGAGAATACAAACAAATATTAAACGAACACAAACGAGCTTGTTCGCGAACATTATTAAATGAACACTAAATGAGCTTGTTCGGCGAACATTATTAAACAAACACAAGCGAGCTTTTTCACGATCTCTTATAAAACGAGCTTACAACTATTCAAACTATGTTTATTTACAAATCAAGCTCTAAATTTTGTTTGTTAATGTTCGTTTACCTTAATAAACGAACATAAACGAACGCTTACCGAACATGAACACGAGTAGTTTACCGAAAGCTCTGTTCGCTAACACCCCTAGGGTCAGGTTGTGGCCCAAGGGAGCTTGGCCACGTGCCCTGCTATCCCTGAAGGCTTGGCCCCCTACTGCTAGGGTTAGGGTAGGCGGTCTGTCCCGACCTGAATAGGTCTTGGCGTTAATATCATGAAAATACCTAGGCACGCTGCCTTTGGCAAGGCTCGATTGGCAATATAGTTAGGGGAGTGAACGGGCAAGGTCGGCTCAAACTCAGCTTGTACAGAGGATCCGTAACCGACCATCGTATAGGCGCAATTACTGGGGTATAATCCCCATCAAGTAGCCCCCCCCTAGTCTGGAGCCTGACGACGGTATGGGAGGAAGGGTTCGGGCTACGACTCGAACGGAAGACGCCACTCTGCACAGATCTTGTGCGACGCGGGTGCATAATCAGGTACTGATCACTGCTCACAAGGGGCCAATCAACGCGTGTCGACCCTTACCGCGCACTCGAGATTTGCGCCGAATTTTGAAATTTGAAACGTTTCCCCCCATCCACCATCTATAAATATGGCACTTTAGGGGGTCCCATTCCATGCTTTCTTTCGCTAACTAAGATCGAAGCTTCCCGAGCTAGTGCACTTGCGAATTTCTCGTTCCCCCACGCTTTCCCGACCTACCGCGACTCAACTAGTAAGTATTCTTCCCAAGCTTCTTCTGTTTAAACTTTTCATTAAAGCTCCTTTGTTTTTAAACGTATGCACGTAGCCTTGCCCAGGTTCTGGCACTAAAACGTCTTCCTTTACTATTTAAGGAGAAGACATGTCGAACTCTAACAACCAAAACGTCTCGGGCCGAGACTACGATGACGAGGTTGAGATCGGCTCCTTCACAGTCTCTACCGACAACTCAACCATCCTGGAGATCGACGTATTCCCGAGGAACCTAGCAGAGTCATCCCGAGTTGTCGACGTTGGGGCCAGCTAACAACCCGCCACCCCGCTCCCCGCGAGCGCGGAAGATGATCCCTCCGAGCGCGGGAAGTCTCCCCGAGCTGTACTCTCCTCCCTTTATCCTTCTCTCTCTCCTTCTTCTCTTTCTCATCTTATCTCGACCCTTCTGGTCGGTCTTTCCAGTGTTGAGCGTTGACAAACTGCGTCCGCTTTACGTGGCGTCAAAATGTTTGGGATGAACCCCGAGTTTTATCGTTCTCTGGGGATGACAAATTGGAAGAGTCGAATGGTATTAAGTTGAAAGAGACCTATTGCCAATCATGTACCTCGTCACGAATTTGTACATGATTAAATCGAGTTGTGGCATTCAAACAATACAAACGTTTAGCTAAATCAAATGTAAAGAGAATAGGATAGGATTGTTAATCTACTTCATGATGCATTTAGGATCATTAACATAGGATAGGATATTGCAAGAGTAGAATCGTGTGAAGCTATGCCAAGTCTGTTCAACTCTCGGTATACTAGGATTCCTTTAGGTTTAGGACACCTTTAGGTGACCAAGTCCTAAGAGTCATTTCTACGAACATCTTGCCTACGCTTCATTCCTAATTTCATCCTCCCAGATTTTGAACTAGGAAATGCCAAAGAAATGGAGCTTCAAGTGATCTAGCAAGCTCTTGCCTAATTACTTGACTAGATCAACTCAAGGAGTTGGCCGGACTTCACAAGAAGCATACAAAACATTCAATGAAAACACAACTCATAAACAATGGCAAAATCAACTCATACAATTGCAATATCAAAACCTAATTAAGAATTGTATCTCACATTAGCATCATGATTGAGATTCACAATCCTAATCCTATTAAAAGCCTAGCCACACATAGCTAGATGAATCAACATTGCAAACTAATTGAAATGGCAATCAAAGTAAGAAAGCAATTAAACTAGGAAAGTAATTAGGTTGTACCAAACTAGAATGCAAATTGATGTCTTCTTCTACAATGAATCTTGGATGGAAGGTTGTCAATCTTCTTCTCCAAGATCTTCAAGCTATGAGAGACTAGAACCCTAAAATGCTAGAGAGAGAAAGTGTTCTAATCTGAAAACTATCTAAAAGTGAATTCTGCCAATTGCTTATGAAGTCGCCGGGCTGCTTCCCACGCCACGATCCAAGTGCGTGGATCGGCCACTTAATCATGGTCTCGCCTCCTCCCGCGCACGTGGAGGAGGTGCGTGGAAATTTCTATCCTACTTCCACGCACGTGGGCCTCTGTGTGGATCCTTCTGTTCCATTTCCACGCAATGTCCCACGTGCGTAGCTGGTTCTAGCACGGCTGCGGTTTTGCCCTTTCCTTGTGATGCTCGTTCCGTGCCCATATGCCTCCGTTTCATGCTTAAAACCTTCATAAGTCATAAAATCACAAAGTAGAGTGGTGTTTTGCGGCACATTAGCAATTACAAGCATAACCAACCATAAATTGGTTGTAATCAATTACAAACACAAAGGATATCAAACGAGTGTAAAATGCCCTCTTAAAGACCCTTAAAGATGTGTGTCTTTGGCACTTATCAAGCGTTCTTCCTCAACCCGTGCTCCCGCCCCTCCGAGCTATAAACGCATTTTCCTCAATAGTGACGTTATGTGTTAGCATTCTTGCTTACTCACTCGAGCTGTGGTCGAAGAGGTTTCTTCTCTTATGACTGGCTGAGTCCGTTTTGACACTCGCCGCTCTTTGGGCAATGTCATCGAGGGGATCAGCCCGACTCCCTCAAGGCCCCGTTAACATTCCATTTTCCTCCCTTTCTTATTTCGTTCCTTCAATATTACGAGGTCTTTCCTGGGCAAATCCACCCGAATGCCCGCCACATCTTGGCCTGCTTCCTATAGATCTGTGTTCGGCATGGTCTCCCATGCACTATCGAGCTTTTTAATTTCCTCTTTTATGTCCGGTCTCTTTTGCCCAAACATGGGGGAGGGATTTTGATGATACAATCCCGAGGGTACCATTGCAGCATCACCCATCTCCTAGACAACAATAAAGGCTGGAAAGATCGAATTCTTTTGATCAAATATACTTGGAAGTTGCCAGTGCCCCGGGTTTGGTCGATGCATTTCACCAAGCATACCATCCCGACCAAGACCCGCCGCGCCTTAGCCAACGTTGTGGCAAAGATTTCCTCGGAGTTTTATGACTATTATTGGATCTTCCAGTCACCCGAGGAATACACGGCGGCTTGACTTTATGCCTCAAGGTATGACCTTGAAGAGAATAACGCCCCCAAGCCCATAGCTGTCATCGTCGCGATCCTACCACCAACGACCGGCCCGAGCGTCGAAGGTCCGGAATTTAAACGATCGCAAACGAAAAAAGCTCTTTTTTCATTCAAAATGTTTTTAACTCATCTAATCGGGTTTACCGAGCATTACTAACTTCTCTTTGCTTGTTTTGTAGGTATGGGCCTTGACGAGGGGTTCCAGACCATCTCATATGCTCTCCGTCAAGCCCGACCCAAAATTTCCCTCGGGGGTAAGAAAGCCATGTCGTCCAGGGTTGCTCCCTTCGAGCCGTCGATTCCGACTGCACTCTCGCTCAGAGCTGCGCAGCCCGCGAGCTCGGGGTATGACATGCTGGTGACCTGAGCCTACGCCAAGCGGAGCAAGGACAAGGCCCTAGAGGTGGAGGTGGAGGAAGTAACACCGCTGAAAAGGCAGCGCAAAATCGGTAACCCGGACAATATGCTCGTGATTGACGCTTTGCTCAGCGGGGAGGGTCACCCAGCCGCCTTGCTAGAAAAGATATGCAGGCTGGTCCCATCTTGCGAGAGTACTCTCGTCTAGTCGGCTAACCAGGTCGGCAAACGGCTCGCTCGGGAGCTCATGCTAGTTAGTATTGATTCTACAATCATCTTGTACATACGGCGAGCAAACAACTTCTCGGCTAATACTTATTTTTGCAGATGGCCCACTTGGCAACCGACCTCTTATGTCGGGCCAAAGCCCTTGACAACCTTCACGAAAAAGAGGTCGATCCGCTCAAAAGGATCGTGGCTCATTGGGAGGCCAAAATAAAGGACTTGGAGCTCACTACGGCCAAGCTGGAAGCGAAAGAGGCGAAACAGGGGGTCAAGGCCGCAATCCCGGAGTACAAAACCTCATCATCCTTCCTCTCCAATGCCTCCGCCGACTCTACCTGACTGGTCGCCCATTTGTGCCGCGACCGGGCCACCGTCGTACCATTCTTCCGATCTTTCTTGAAGACCGAGATCGGTGAACCTGGTTTGGGCATATGGGAAATGGGAGTACATCAGTGGCCAGCGGGCCATGCAAGAGGACCTGATTTTGTGATTAAATCGACTTAGTTCATTTTTCCTACAACATATAGAATAAAAAAGTAATACAATTGGGTTTCACACACCAAAAACTAAGGGATACAACCACATCTATCTGCGCAAAAAGGTCATTGATCTACTTTCACTACAAGATACTTTGAACATAATGATGAACAATTTAATAAACCTTCCTAAAGAGATATGAAAACTAACCAACTACAACTGAATATGATAACTAACCAACTACAATTTAACTTATGATGTACAACTGAAACATATATTTTTGATTAGTATAGTCATATTTTCGGATTTTGCTTTTCTTTCCAAGGGCAAGAAAGGAAAATCGAAGATTCGTCGTCTTTCAACAACAGACGAAACTAGAAAGCTGAACGGAACGGAAGAAGAACGAAGCTCTTAGCCTCTTACTGTTTGTTTATACAACGCCCCTGCTCTACCATTGATCTTCTCCGCTGGTAATCCTCCTTTTCATTTCACCTTTTTAATTTTTTTTTTCTACTAATTTATCAATAGCCTCAGTGGATCTAACAGCTGTTCGACGAATTGCTTCGATGAGTTTGCTCTGTTAATATATATATAGTTAGCACATTCCAACTTATGTTTTCTTTATTTATTCTGCCTGGTACGGTTTTAATTTGGGAAGTGCTTGTTTGTTAGCCCTATAAAGCAATTGAATAAACTCGTGCATTTTCTTTTAATTGATAAGTAAATTAATGCACCAGTGTTGCAGTTTTACGAGTTTGAGGTGGATAGAAGCTCCAAGATTATGGCGAGGTCGTTACCTAACATGCTGCTTAAAGGCCTTGCCGGGTACCGAACATCTGCCATTGTAAGATTCAATTCCTTGTTTCAATCTTGTTAATTTGTTTGTTACTCTAGATGCCCTGTTTTAGATGATAACTGTTTACTGAATTGCATTTGGTAAAGATACAAACTGTATGAAACACTTAATATCTTGTGACTTTTATTTGGTTGGAAAAGCCTGGATTTTCAGGAGTGTATAAATATTGAATACAAGGGATTATATTTAATGGCCTTGTGCATTAACTGCTGCTTTATAATTACAAATATATATGTTACAGGGATCCAGATCCTTGTATCAAGCTGGAAATCGGTACTTAAGCTCTGTGCCTAATGACCCGGACACACACGAAGATTTTCGACCTACTAGTAAAGTTGAGAGTTCCGGTATTTCATTGAAGGACATAGTTGAGCAGGTTTGTATTTCAATATATTCTCCGTGAAAAAAGCATTTGTTTGTATATATTGACTGGTTTTATGCTATTAAAGTTCTCTATCTGTAGGATGTCAAAGAAAACCCCGTGATGCTTTACATGAAAGGGGTGCCCAATCGTCCTCTATGTGGATTCAGCTCATTAGCAGTGAGGGTTTTACAAGAATATAGTAAGAATACTGCTGTTAAGTTTATGCCCATCTGCATATAGACAATCTTAAATAAATAAAAATAAAAAAATAAAAAAATAAAAAAATAAAAAAATAAAAAAAAAGGGAAAATAAAACACCATATTTGCTTGTTTTTGGTGAAGTAAAAGGATTGTTTATTGATAAAGGTCTGGTGTTATGATTCTCTTATTTTATGTGTTTTTATTCTATTTGTTGCTTTTGCACTTTGAGTATTTATAAGCAAATGCATCTTTGAAAGTGCTTTTACTTTTAGCTCTGTTTAAAAGGTTGCCCTATATTAGTCTGACTGCTTTCTACCTGCTGCAGTTTTACATGACCTTAACTTTACAAATTATAGGGATTTTGCATGCCACTATGTGCACTTTTGGCTCTCTTGCACTTCAGTACATATATGTTTTCCAGGTGTAATTAACTATATGGGCTTAGATAATTGCTTGTACTTTACACATTTCACGTGATGTGTGACCTTTGTAATGTTATTTTTATCATTTTAATTTGCTTTTCAGCCTTTTGATTCTTCATCCCCAACAATTAGTATGTTGGAAAACAATTTAAAGTGACTTAATTAACCTTAAGATGAGATCTTAAGCACATGTGATCTGAATCAGGTGAACTACAAGTACTGGTTCATGTAGTCAAGTGGAACCAGAAACAGGTCTATAAAGTACAGAGTAACATGCAAGAGAACAAAAAGTCTGTGTACCGCTTAGCAATGATGAAAAAAATAGTGTTCAAATGGATGACTGTTATTTGTTTATTTCTTTCTTTATTTTCTTGACATGGTGAAGTAATCATTGATTGAAATTGAGAAAAATATAGAATTGATGAATTGTACTTCCATTGAGTGAAACGGAATGCCTAATTTGGAGGTAAATTAATATGCGAATCTTTTAATTAGTCTCTTTGCCTTTTATTGTTGACTTTGTCTTTTACGTGAAGCTAGTGGAAAAGACAAATTTTCATTGATACAATTGGTTTTTGCATATTGCTTCTGTGAGTTTCTTCCTTTCTGGTAGAGTTGTGACCTTGATTTTTTGGTGTGCTTAAAAATTGATTTGGTGTCTGCAGATGTTCCTATAAGTGCCAGAAACATATTGGATAGTTATGAGCTAAAGGATGCTGTAAAATCCTTCAGGTAAGTCAATGCTTTGTACTACATACTTTGTCTGTGGATGGATATGAAACTCTTTATAGCACTCTGATTTTCCAACTTGGGTATTTCTCAATGAGCAAAAAACCGGTTTTAGATGTAAATCAAGCTTTAATTGAGTATAGTTGAAGATGCATTAAAGCAAACACTTGTGACCAAGTGGCAATTTTTTTTCCCTACTGCCCTTTCAAAAATAAATAAATGGTTACCGCCATGGTGGTGGAATATACACGTGTGAGCTCTTCTAAACTGTCTACTTTAAAGTTGTGGAATATACAAATGTAGAATTGAGTATATTCTTACCCAATGTGGTCCAGAACAGTTAACTGTTTTGTAAGGGAGTTTTGAAATAGATTTCTTTTGTATTATTTGAATTGTTTTCCCTTCTTCACTGTCAAACTTTGACTGTATATTTTTACTTCAAATATGTGCTTCCCATTGCCAGAAGTTGAATTGTGTTCTGTATATTATGAAATTAATTAGCATGGGAGGTTTGTTTGATTGGTGTTTGATGGATGTAAATGTAATGCAGCCACTGGCCCACATTCCCACAGATATTCATCAATGGAGAATTCGTTGGTGGATCAGACATCATCCTTAGTATGCACCAGGTATGTTCATCATCATTGCTTTTGCTTCTTGCTCGATTAAGATGCTGAGAATCTGTGTGGGTTTTGCAGAGTGGGGAACTCAAGGAAAAGCTGAAAGACATTGTCAAGGAAGAAGGGAAAAGGGAGTGAAACCTAATTGCAGGAGGATGCAGCATAGACATTGTTTCAGTTGAATACTACTCCTGCTATGAGAGATTTGAGTAGTATTAGTTGGGAGGGAGGGAGGGATATTGCAGATTTCCGGATGATAGACAAGTTTTGAATAATGTAAACACACACATCTCATCCTGTAGGTAGTACACAGCGCTCTCCACACGCTGGTCTTGCGGACAGTTTGTAACACTCCCGATTTTAAGCATAATTTAAAGCATTTGAAGCTTAGGAATAAAAGCAAAGACTAATCATTAACGTATTAAAGATGCGGAAAATCGGGATGTTATGCCACATCTAAACTATAACTTTAGATGCACAGGCCAATCTCAATCTACTTAATCCGAAAGTCAATAACCATCCAACAAGTCTAAATGTTCAAGGCTCATAGGCCATACTATCTAAGCTAAGAGAGAGGTGGGAAGACTAGTCTAAGTAAAGATTTCATCTAACGCGCTCATGAACGAACTACTATGTACCTAAAAAACATATGGTGTAAACGAACTACTATGTACCTAAAAAACATATGGTGTAACAACCGTTAGCGAAAATTGCTAAGTAACACACTCAAACGCGTTGAAGTACATAATATATACTTTATAGATAAAAATCATTTGATACTTGGAAACATAATTATAGTCTTAGCAACACTAGCTTTTAAAACATGAGAGATGGAAGTATCATTTGACTCATCAAAGGACACACTCAATCATACCGACCAACACATGGCTAATCAATAGAATCAATTCGAGGAGACAATGATAAGGATACAAAGATAATCAACAAGGCGAGGTAATCAAACAACAACCAAAAAGGTTACATAGAGGTATGCTCATAAGCAAGAGGGAATACAATAATCACAATCAATGATCAAGTTCTAACCTTTACACCGCTCCATCCTTATAATAGTTCCAACCTGTACCTCCAAGGCCACCCTGTACACCAGTCCAACCTTATACCATCTGGAGACTAAGCTCCCTGCCTGCTTGACGCCGATCTCATAAACATCATATAATACCGCCGATCTCATAAACATCATATAATATACCGCCAATCTCATTTTGGAGCAAAGCTCCTTACTGCCAATCCCATATCAATCATAAACACATAGTCATCGACATAGATAATCAAGGCTCAGCAATAGCCGAATCAAGGAATAATCACGATTAGGTACAACAATTGCACAAGTTCACAATGATAGGTTCAGTTGAAGGAATTCAAGAAAGAACACGAAGGAGACATTCCAAGGTATTTCCACAATATCGACAGATTCCAACCAAGAGACCACAACGATTGGTAAACAAAAGTTACCAACCTCATCAAGAATAAGGTTATTACGAGGAAAGCACATACTAGTACCAACAAACTACGTAGCTAGCATGCAAATTAACAAGATAATCATAAAGGCTCATACGAACATCATAGATTTCACTTCAATCCAACGAATCACAAAGTTAGATCACAAACACAATTCAAGACTCACAAATTCTATCAAGGATACTTAAGACATCGTTCTAGGCTTACGAAATATCAATCAGTGCTCACAAACAACCGGGGAACAAGAAATCAACAAAACGTACCGGTGGGCGGTTCGGGTGGGAGGCAAACCACCCGCCGAAAATACCCCGTACCAGCGAGTGGTACCGCGGGTGGTCAACCACCCGCCACAGCCAACCTTGTACCAGTGGGTGGACTGGCGGGTGGCAAACTGCCCGCCAGTCTGCCCGCTGGTACCGAACAGAGAGAAGAAAGACCACTTTGGGAAAAATTGTTAGAATGCACAAGTTCAAGCCCAAACACCTTAAAACTCACATCAATAACAAGAGGGACTTGAATACATATAAATAGCTCAACAAATAGTATTAGAGAACCCTAGATACAAGCTCTACATAGCATATACACAAGAATATGCATAGAATCACTCAAGAGCATCAATAAATCATACATAGCAAGTGTAAATAGATTTTGTAAGACATGGGTTACCTTCTTAGCCTATTCAACACTTCCCAAACTCCTAAGATCCTTCTTGAAGGTCCTCTTCCAAGTGATCTTCATTACACAAACCAAAACCCAACAAACACAAGAAAACTTAGATAAAGAAGGTGAAAAACTAAGAAATAAAACGCTAGAAGTCTAGAACTTACCCTTCCTAAGCTTGTAGATGGGGAAAGGTGGAAACTTGATGGTCTTCTAGGTAGAGGAAGATGAAGAACTCTTTGGTAGAATGGGAGGGTTTAGGGTGGCTTGGAGAGTAAGCTAGGGTGTAGAGAGAGAGGTTTTCTTTGGCTAAATGTGGAAGACTTGGGTGATTGTCTAGGAAATATCTTGGGTTCCAAGTTAAGACTTGTGAAAAGACCAAAAGGGCATCTCCTTCCCAAAAGCAAGTTAGGAGAAATTCTTTAGTTAAAGGCTTGAGTACAAGGAATAAGGCACAAGGTCTAACCCATTGACCACATTTAAAAGGCTAAGGGATTTGGTCAAACTAGGTCTCTTAACTATACTCAATGGGAATTATGAAGGAATTGTAAGGCAAAATAGGAATTAATCGTGTTATTAATTCGGCTTAAAAGAATAAATTTTCGGGGTGTCACACAGTTGACACGTTAACAGCTTGTCAAACGTTCGGATCCATCCCTCTAGGATTTCGGGGCCCTCTTGGCCCGAATAGCTCGGCGGATTACGCCCCGTGATCTTCCCAGTCACGTCCCCACTACCATTGTTCCCATTCAGTACAGCGGCTCCAATAGTTTGGGTCAACTGAGTCAGCTGATGTAGGCTCTCAGTCAAGTCTGTGGAAGACGAAGTTCTAGCTCCTTTAGAACGAGCTGAGGAGTCTCTTCTCTAACTCTTCTTCTCGATGGCATTATGTTAGCCCTTTACACGATTAGAACAGGTCAGCTCAGTTAGTACCTCTAAGAACTAACTACTTCTAACTTCTCTTTTCTCAAGTAAGGCTCACAACAAGTAAGGCACAAAACAAGAAACATGTAACAACTTTCACAAAACTTTCACTTACACTTTAACTTTCAAAGTCTTAAAGTCTCAACTTTCACTTTCAACTCCCAAATCTTAACTTTCAACTTTAAACTTTCAAGAAGCAAGCAAACAGTACTTTAAACACATTGAAAAAGCACATAAATAGTTAAGCAAGCGTAAGAAACTCACAATCTCACCGCGTTCCTAACTGTAAGACTTAAGAAACTTCTTAACCTTAGAATTCTTACTCTTAACTCAAAGTCTTTCTTACTTCAAAGCTTACAACTTAAAGTTCACTTCCTTAACTTGTCCATCCTAGTACTCAACTTAGGTCTCCTATATATACTGAATCCTAAGGTTCAGCCTTCCTAAATCCCGCGTTTCGTACCGCTCTAATACCAACTTGTAACACCCCACTTTTCTTAATCTAAATCCCAATTACTTAATGTAATAAGATAAGCTAAACAAGGAATTAAAAGGAAGATTAATAACTTAAAGCATCTAAAACCAACCAACGGGTGTTACCGCCACAGTCACCACTCGAGGCGACTGCACAGGCTAAAAAGGGAGAAACTAACTCAAGTTAAACTTCAATAAAATAACCATAAAGCTTGGGGTACAAACCCAGTGTCCAACACCAACAAAAGATCAAACTAAGTCATTAGTCAACAAACATCTAACATTAAACATCAGTATCTATTCATCAACAACCAAACAGAAACTATCTAGAGTCTAACAACTCATCTACGCACTAAACTAAACTCGTGCGCCTCAACAACTGGGCCGACCTGAAAGAGGTTATAAAAACAGGTAGAAAATAAACCTGTTAGTAAATTAATGCTAAGTATAAAATCAAACAACCATGTAAAGTACTATAGAATATAGGTTTTGAAAATCATTTGGCAAGCACACATTATTTCAAGTACTTTCACACTTAAACAACAAACTCAGATCATGTTTATAAACACTTCTATATGCTTGCAACCTAATAACTCATAAAATCAACACAATAGTCATGTTTTCTTAAGTACTCAACGTAACACAAATCTCATGCTTCAACAATAAATAAAGAGATACTAAATAACAGAACAACAATCTCATGTTTTCATGCTAAACAACAATCAATAACAAACTAACATCTCAACATACTCTAAATACAACACATGCAATCAAGTGTAAAGAAAAACCATGATGCTATAAGTATAGATATATACTCTCACACTAAAAAATGTATACTTTTCTTTGGAGGTTTCTGTTGAGTCACAAAGACCCGCTTTTCTCTTCTTTCTCTTTGAGTCACACAGACTCATCACTTTATCTTCTTTCTCTTTGAGTCACACAAACTCACTTTCTCTTCTTTAATCGCGGGCAGGCAAGAACTTCACCACGTGTGAACGGACCTGTCCGCGCTCGGCATCTAGCCAGCCTAACCTCAATCTCGCCTACGGAACCACTCTTTGGGTTCTAAATTCAATCTCTGTGGAATCAGGTATCGTACTTGTCAATGTGCACATCAACTAAGAGATTAAGGGTCCGTTTGGAAAGTAGGAAAATGACTTCTGGAAAATGGTTTTTGGAAAATGAGTCATTTTTCAGAAAACATTTTCCATTTCCAGTGTTTGGTTGCATTTGGAAAACTGTTTTGCTGTGTTTGGTTCATTTTCTGGAAAATGAGTAGAATGGTATAATTAAATATTTTAATTATTTTATTCTGAATAAAAAATACATTTTAAATCTTTAAAACAAAAAAAAAAAAAAAAAAGAAAAAAAAAAAGAAAAATTATGGCTTCCGGCTGAACCCAGTTCCGCCGGACACCAAGGCTGGTTTCTGGCGGAAACCAGTTCCGCCGGAAACCATGGCTATGGTTTCCGGCGGAACTGGGTTCCGTCAGAAACCATAGAATCATTAAAAAAAAAATGAAAGAGAAGTGGCGGAAAACGACTTCCGCCCAAATTTGGCGGAAGTCATTTTCCGCCAAATTGAGCTCATTTTCCCCAACGGAAAATGTTTTCCGTTGACTGGATTTTCCAGGTGTAGTCAAACACCAAAAACTCGGAAAATGACTTCTAGAAGTCATTTTCTGGGTTTCCAAACACAGCCTAAATCAGTCCACTGATAGGATTAGAGAAGGTCAAAAAGTGATGCTGGAAACTGAAGAGCTTGGGGTTTCAAATCTTCAAGATTTGCACCAACAACGACAGTCTCTTCTGCATGCTCATAACACGCTTCATGGAGTGGATGACAATATTAGTAGGAGCAAGAAGATACTGACTACCATGTCAAGAAGGATGAGCCGGAACAAATGGATCATTGGATCAATCATTGCAGTCTTGGTGATTGCAATCATATTGATTCTTTACTTTAAGCTTACCCATTAGTCAAAATGCACAGGTTTTTGCATCTCCGTCCTTTTTTTTGTGTTTGAAACTAGAATGCATGCATTTTGGAACATCTATTCTCATCTACTGAACTTCTGGTTGTGGGTAAGTTTGAAGTCTTTGTTGGGTAATGGTATGCCGTGCTTAAACCTTCAAAAAAAAGTGTCATTATTCTTCTTGTGATAGAAGCAATAAAGCTGCAACCTTAAGAGGAATGCTAATATAGGTGAAGAGATAGCATTGTCCTCACATTTAATGCACATTTAACACCAAACTTAAGGGAGGACCATATGTGGTTATTTTTTAAAAGATGGAGGACGCAGAGGCGGACCCACAGTGGGGGCAGTGGGGTCAACTGCCCCCACTCACCCCACCCCCACCTCTTATATAACTCTTGTATGTATATGTGTATATATAGTAGAAGTTTTAGTATAAGTATTAAAAAATAGAGAAATGATAACAGAATGTGACTTAGCTTAGTTGGCAGAGTGCATGGTTGGATTAAAGGTAGGCCAAGGTTCGAATTTGTGGTTGGCTTAGTGCGTGCATATTGCTTCAACACAATAATATAATCTTCATTGATATTAATAATGAGATGAGATGTGTAATTTATAATGGATCTTTTATTCAAATTATTTTATCAAATTGATTATATTCATATTTTGTTATGAATATTTTTATAATGTTTTGATGTGTTATATAATTTTCTTCATTGATATTAATAATGAGATGAGATGTGTAATTTATAATGGATCTTTTATTCAAATTATTTTATCAAATTGATTATATTCATATTTTGTTATGAATATTTTTATAATGTTTTGACGTGTTATATAATTTTCCTATATCCAACATTATTTATGGTTAGGGTCCGCCACTGGGAGGACGTCTCGTGGTCGTTTAAAAGTCGAATGATGACCACAACTGGTATATGGCTAATACTTGAAGGACCATTGGAGGTATTAACCCTCAAGGTAATAGTAGGTAAAATTAATTTAAAAATAAATTTTTTAAAAAAATTACACCAGCCCGACGACGGGCTTCTCCCTCCGTCGAATTCACGAAGCTCTTCCAAAACTTACCAGACAAATTGGTTTATGTACCAAGTCACAGACTATTCCTTATTGTGCAAATCTTTCACAACTTCAAACAGTAACTCACATCATTTTTTACATGATTGATCCAAAATCCCATAAAAACCTAAACTGTTTTGCACAGACATTCTCTAATCTCTAATCTACTTAAAACACTCAAAACAGAAGGCAAAAAACATATGGAGTATGAAAACGAAAAGTAATTAGAAAAAATTTAGTTTAGGTGTACCACTATGCTAGCAAGAACTTGACCTGCTCATAAACAGTGTACAAACAAATTAAAATGACGATGGAGATTCAAACAGGAAACACACTAGCGGTAAAAAGATCTAAGTGGTTATCAGTCTTTAAAAACAAAATTGTGGACAGCGAGTGTGGAGAAGCAAGATCTAAACGAATATCAATTATTTTGGGATAGGAATAAGAAGACAATAATGAAATAGCTTCAGTGTCCAATATCCAGAAAGGCAGAAAACTAAAAATTCAAGACAAGGCTGACTTCTTTAGATTGGTCTGCCTCGTCCATGGATTTCTCCATTTACTGCCCATTCTCTCAAGCTGAAAAACCGATAGAGAGAAGATAGCGGTGGTGGCGGTCGCGGAAGCTGAGCAGCACGCGTCGGTAGTAGCGGATGCGGCGGCGTTGGTGACTGAGAGTGGCAGTGAAGTTAGTGGTGACGGCGGAGAGGAGAAGACATGAGAGGTGAGGTCGTTATCTCCTACGTTGAAGGGAAAGAACCATGATGTGGGGTGGCAATGTGAAGAGGAAAGAAATTAAAGGGCAAGGATGTTTTGTGGACGCCATGGCCGCAAAGATGTTTTGTGTACGCCATGGCCGCGGGCTTTTCTATACTGGGCGGAAGGTAAATTCTTTTCTTACATTTAATTAACTTATTTGAATTTAAAAAAATTGTTTTAATTAATTTATTTGAATTTAAGAAATATGTCTTTTTAATTTTAATTATATTTTTTAATTAAAATAAAAAATTACCGGTTACTTAAAAGTAACCTATTAATTAATCTAATTGTATCAAAATAAGAAGTTAAGGGGTCTAATTGAAACTTTTTTTAGTTTGAGGATTCAATTGCACTTTAGCCTATACTTGAAGGGCCTATTTGACCCTTATCCCAAACTTCAATAAATCAATGCATTTTGATTGTGTAGTGATGCTAAATTTCCTATAGAAAGGAATAAAATTAAAACGCATCAAACAGGGCCCAACCGGGTTCGAACCGGTGACCTATTGATCTGCAGTCAATTGCTCTACCACTGAGCTATGGACCCTCGTTGAAACAAGTTCATTAAGATAAGTATATTAATTGGTTGCTAATTATTTGCTTCTCAGTTTTGACTAAAGCCCTTTCTTGTCCCTGTAAATTTCTTCTTCTTTTTTTTTTCCAAAGAAATTATTTAATAAAAAATGATAAATATACATATGAATAAAACTCTTCACACATCTTGATTTTATTAAGGAAAAAAATGAAAAGAATAAAAAATTGTAATTAATTTTTGTAGCTACATATCACATCATAAGATTTTTTTTTATTTTTTTTATTTTCTGAAAAAAAAAACTAAATAAAATTAAGAGTAGGTAAATGCAATTCTTATTGTGGATCATGGTCCATGTAGTAGCGTGGACCATGAAATAAAATTACGTCGTTAATTTTAATTTTAGAAATTAAAAAGAAATCGTTACCGTTTTCCTAATTCGTTACTGTTGTATGAGTTCTGTTTTTTAGTTTCATTTTTACACACTAGTTTCATTATAGATTTATAGTACCTCTAAAGTGTCCTTTTAATCATACTTCATATCTCTGTTATCCAGTTTTATTTTATACACATAGTAGATTCATTATAGCAAAACAAAAGTATCATTTTAATTCTACTACAGGTTCATTTGACAATGTATCTATCTGTATAAGCTCTACTATTTAGTTTAATTTAATACATACAATAGGTTCATTATAGCAACAGTAAAATATCATCATTTTAATTCTACTATATGTTCATTTGACTATATATATATATATATATATATATATATATATATATATATATATATATATATAGAAAATTACACTTTTGGTCCTATGACTATTTGGGTCTTGTTAATATCAGTACTTGACTTTAAAAACTAACAATTTAGTCCCGTAACTATGCAATTTTAACACATTTGGTCCTCCCGGCCAAATCACCGGCCAAATGTTGCCGAAAAAATATAAATATTTTAAAATGTTTATTCATGAGGGCAAAACGGTCAATTTAAGTTAAATTGTTTCTTCCTTCTTCTTCCTTCGTTCTTCTCCAGGTTACATTGTTTCATACGGTCTTCTCCGATCGCAAATTCGCCATCAACAATCTCCCCAAGAAGAAGGCTGCAAATATGATGTTTAGTTCATCTGTTAGTTTATATGAATGACTTCTGCGTTTGGATTTCAAGAAAATTGGAATTAATGCACAAATTCTTCTCAATGAAAGCTTAATCCGACAAACAACCCAGTATTAGTACAACCTAGTACTATTATTTGACCAATTAATAATCCTAAATCTTATTTCGGATATGACGAACAGCTTGAATCTTGATTGGGTAACGAACCCAGTCCTCTGCTCCCTGTGTACTGATTTGGTTATTATTACTTCAGATATCTGGTTGATGTTCTAAAAGTTTCTGAACATTTACTGTAATTACATGTTCTTCGAGACCTTCTTGAACGGAAAAGTGATTGTTCACCTATTCCATTTACAAAGGTTAAACCTGCTTCATCAATTGTGCAGCGATTTTGCACTGGTGGTATGTCACTTGGAGCTATTTCCAGGGAAACCCATTAAGTTATTGCAATTGCTATGAATAGGATTGGTGGAAAGTCAAATTTTGGAGAAGGTGGTGAGCAACCTTGCGGCGGTGGCCAGCACCCGATATCGTCAACACACCGGCATTGAAAATCAATTAATATGACATCCCAAGCGACGTCGTAATTGTAACCTGGAAGAAGAATGAAGAAGGAAGAACGAGAAATGTCTGATTTGCCCCCGAATTAACAAAATTAAAATAAATTAAAAAATTCCGGCGACAATTGACCGGCAATTTGGCCGGATGGACCAAATGTGTTAAAAATTGCATAGTTACGGGACTAAATTGTTAGTTTTTAAAATTGAGTGCTGAAATTAACAAGACCCCAATAGTCACAGGACCAAAAGTGTAATTTTATATATATATATATATATATATATATATATATATATATATATGTGTGTGTGTGTGTGTGTGTGTGTGTGTGTGTGTGTGTGTGTGTGTGTGTGTGTGTGCGCGCGCTCTGCTATTCAGTTTCATTTTATACACACAATAGGTTCATTATAACAACACTAAAGTATCATTTTAATTCTACTACAAGTTCATTTGATAATATACATATCTGTAATGTGATACGCCGTTATTGGTTCACAGTAACGGTAATCATTTCTTTTAATTAAAAGAAACAACGTCGTATTGAAACATAGTCCACACAGCTATATGGACCATGGTCCACTGTATAACAATTGGTAGGTACAACATGTAGGCAAATTATATCATGGGTCAGGGTCTACCTTGCATTATATTGTGGACGTTGGTCTAAAACGACGTTCACATTATGTACATACTGTTAACATATTATGTATATTTAGTTAAGACATTTTGTACCTATAAATTAATTGAATGTACATAATACATTAATTGTACATACATAATTTATAAATTGAAGATACATAATATTTTAAAAGTTTAGCTGTTGTAACTGGTACATTATTTATTAATTGCAAATACAAAATATTTTAATATTTTGAGATAAGGATCAAAAAAGCTCTTTAACTATTCATGAAAGTGCAATTAAGCCATCAAACTAGAAAAAGTTCCAATTAAACACCTGAACTTTAAGAAGAAGAAAAAAAAAGTGCAATTAACCACATTTGACCTGTTATTGCAGGTAACCTCGAAGTTAAAGGTGATTGAAATTCTACATTAATATGTTTTGATGACTTAGATGACTAATTCACATAATAACAACAACAACAACAACAATTTATGGCTTTTTTTTTTTTGCTACAAAAGGAGTGTGTATTATGGAGTTAAAGAGGCAGAGGCGGTGTGTGTACACGAGGCTTTAAGCTGGTTGAAAGGAAAGGGAATGGGCGATGTTGATATTTAGACTGATTCGCAATTAGTTTACCATGCTTTATGTTCAGATTCTTTTACTTCTGTTTTTGGTTTAATTATTGATGATATTAAAGAAGTGGCCTCCACGATAAATGGTGCTCACTTCCGTTTTGTTAGGCGATCTGCGAATCGTGCTGCCCACATTGTTGCTCGGGAAGCCGTTTCTGTGTCAGGTTGCGGGGAGTGATTTGATAATCCTCATCATTATCTTGTTCAGTGTCTTTCTTCTTATTTAATGCATTAATTTCTTCCCTTCAAAAAAAAATAATAATAATTTATTGAATATACAATAAATATACCAAATTTTAACAAAAAAATTTATTATCTACTCAAGAGATTTTCCTACCCAGACTTGGTAAACAAATTATAAAGTATTTAAAATTATCCACATTTCAAGAAAAATTTATATTAGACAAATTAAAAGAACAATTTGAAATAGATTTTGAAGAAGAAAAATTAGAAAATTTGGTTGAAGAAATAATCGAATTAGTTTCTCAATTAAAACACATTAAAAATTTTGAAGCACAATTTCATTAACAACATGCACACATAAATTATGAAATAGGAGAATCTTACAGATATTCAACTCCTCTTTATCCCATAAATTATGACTCCGATAATTATGAAAATTACTACAATGGAGCTGAAATTGAATAATTTTAGTAATTTTGAAATTAAAAATGTTTCCAACTATCTTTTTTAAATTCCTACACTTTAAATTTAATTTCCAAATCTTACATACACCCAAGCTCTTCATCCAAAATTATTTCCGATTAATAAATTCAAACTACTATTCTACTTTTTACTATTCTCTAACTCTTCCAAAATTTATTAATGATATGTACTACATGTCATTGATTAATCATTCCTCAATAATACTTATCCTACACACACCCAAACTCTTCATCCAAAATTATTTCCGAATTAATAAATTCAAACTACTATTCTACTTTTTACTTTTCTCTAACTCTTCCTATATATATTAATGATATGTACTACATGTCATTGATTAATCATTCTTCAATTAATTCTTGTCCAACACAATACACTATTCCACACTCTTTACATTATTTTCCCTCAATTAAACCTATGCAGAGGCATCTCCCCTACATATTTGGACTACATGCCATTGATTAATCAGTCTTCAATTAATTCTTGTCCTACACAATACACTATTCCACACTCTTTTCACATTATTTTTCCTCAATTAAACCTTTGCGGAGGCAAAGGCATCTCCCCATATATATATATATATATATATGTGTGTGTGTGTGTATGTGTGTGTGTGTGTGTGTGCGCGCGCGTGTGTGTGTGTGTGTTTTAAACTATTTGTGCATTAACATGTTCATAAACATTAAACGAGCACTAAACGAATAGGAGCTTGTTCACGAGCTCTTAGCAAACGAGCCTATAACTTTTCAGACTCTGTTTGTTTATGAACATAGCTCTAAAATTTGTTCATTTATATTCTTTTACCTTAATAAATGAATGCTTACTGAACACAAACACAAGTAATTTATTGAAATTTCTATTCCCTAACACTCCTAATTCTCGTGCACATATTCTAAACAAACATCTACAGAACAAAGGAGTTTTTCGCTTTGAGGAGTTTTCAAATGGTGGTATCAGTGTGCTGGGATCAATCTTTTACAACCTGAAAGAGTATTTTTTGGTGGGTAGAAATCTATTACTCCGTATTACAAACTTTAGTATAATACACTTTATGACTATGTTTTGGGCTTATCTTACACTGGGCATCCTCAATAATGGGGTTATTTTTATAATTTTTGAAGAGTTTTTGAAAGTGTGATTAAGAAAAAGAAGATGGGAGAGAAGATAAAAAATAAAAACAAAAACAAAAACAAAAAAAAAAAACAAACAAAATAAGCTTATTTAAAATTTAAAAAAAAAAAAAAAAAAAAATCTGCACAGCGACAGTTATGCGCCCAGCGAGGCGTGCGGTGACAGCCACGCCTGTGCGCGCGAATGGCAATGTTGAGCAGTGGGTCTCACATTTATGCAAAAATTCCTCTCTTGCAGGAGGAATTCACACGTTCTTTTTATTCCCTCTCTCTCTTCCATGTTGGCAATTGTTATCTCAAAAACTGTGTTAAAACCCTTCAAAATTTGCTATTAGTGATGCTCTATTAGTACTAGTTGCAGGAACTGGAACTTTGGAAGGAAAGTCAAAGCAGGCATATCAATTATCAAGGAGATAGTCTAATGAAGAAGGTGAACATACATAGAGATGAAGGGGTGGGGGTTGGTGTTTTTATATATTTTATATTTTAATTTTTTTTATATTTAAAATGAATAAATAAAATAATTTATTAAAAATTAATCTGTAGTACTAGTTAATTTTGATCCAATTGTATTATTTTAATTTGTTTAGTGGTCTTTTTTTTTTTTTTTTTTGAGTTAGCCAAATTGCATTTTCAATAACGTAACTAATTGCCTAATTTGAACCTTTTTCTATAAACAAATTAACCTGATTCTGATCCATGTTTGATTTGTTCACTTTCCATTTTCAATTTGTTTGATCCATGATTGGTTTACTTTCCATTTTCATTTGTATCTTGGCCTAGTGCCTTATCAAAAGGCCATATCTTTCTATAATGATTTGGATTGGAGTGTGACATGGGATGAGAAATATGAAATGAAATTCTATGAGTGGTGTACACACACTTTAAGAAGAAACATGTTGCCACGTAAAGTGTAACTCAAGTGACAAATAAAATTTTTTGAGGGATGATTTTTGGAATAATTCAAATTTGATTTCAACACGTGACAATTTCCCTTTAGCAAACTCACATGCTTCTTGGAGCGAATAGGAATTAATCAAGTGTACCCAAATCGTAAGACAAACGGAGATAGACCTGGAAGACCTCGTGATTTACACCAAAAGGAACATGTTTGCTGCATTTCAGAAAATTTGCAGGATATGTATTGAAAAGAGCTGAGCAGAAACTGCAAACCCACAAAAAAAAGAGTTTTGATATCATCCAATTCGTTCAACAAAATACACAACAGATACGTAGAGTGTGAAATCAAACAAAGTTCATATACAACTACTACTAGCTAACTTTCAGACCAGACTGCCATGGAAAACATGGCTCAGCTCTGCCATGCAAAGTCATCATTCTGTATATGCTCCCAATCCGATGAAGAAGTATCATACAATGTTGAAGATCCCAGACTCACTCTTCTATTTGTTTGTTGGACTGGATTATTTGCAACTGAGAGCTGAAACTCTTTCATGGATTCTTTTCCAGATCCATCTGCAGCATAGGAACCAACTTCACTCACACCCGAGCTTTGATGCAGTAGAGGCAAAATGGTAGCGTTCAGAATCTTTTCTTCGGGTAGTTTTACATACATTGACTGACCGCTTTTTGTGTGTGATGAATCCGAATATTGCTCCTCTCCCACATATGTTGAATGGAAGTTCCCATCCCGACCTTTCAGAATATTCAATCTTGCCATGACAGAACTCTCGGGATCATCATTGCAACGGGTAGTAGTATAGCATGAAAGGGAACAATTCTGGATGCCTGCATCTGGAACACTAGATGCTAGCGGGGAATACATATTTGCTTCTGGAGAAGATTGCAAGCTTGAAATAGTATTGGCAGTAGCTGAGTTTTCTGAAACACCTGAAAAATAAAGACTAATTAGAGACCGTGACAGCAAGATATACCCCGTGATATATAGACCACCTTACCTTTTGCTCCCATGGAGTTTCGCATGTCCATATCACCTATATGGGGCCTACCACTCTTTTTACTGGTAAAACCAGTAGGAACCACATCTGAATCTTGTTCCCCTTCCACAAATGTTGAGTTGGAATTTCCATCCCGACATTTCAAAATATTGTATCTGGCCATGATAGAACCCTCAGCGTCATGAATATCACGGGTAGTAGATGCCAGAGGGGAATACATATTTGCTTCTGGAGAAGATTGCAAGCTTGAAATACTATTGGCAATAGCTGAGTTTTCTGAAACACCTGAAAAATAAAGACTAATTAGAGACCATGACAGCAAGATATACCCTTGATATATAGACCACCTTACCTTTTGCTCCCATGGAATTTTGCATGTCCATATCACCTATATGGGGCCTACCACTCTTTTTACTGGTAAAACCAGTAGGAACCACATCTGAATCTTGTTTCCCTTCCACAAATGTTGAATTGGAATTTCCATCCCGACATTTCAAGATATTGTATCTGGCCATGATAGAACCCTCAACATCATGAATATCACGTGTAGTGCAAGAAACAGATGAGCTCGAGACACTTGTTTTCCGCACAAAGCTTCCATCAGGTACATGCTTGAACCTTGAATTCTTTTCTGCTGCAGCTACATTTTCTGAAGCATAAGAGGCATAGACACCTATCAGTGAGATACACAAACTTGATATGGACTAATGAACTGCCCTTACCATTTACCCTGGTGGAATTTTGCAACTCCATAGCAATCTTCATATGATCAAAACGAGACTTATAACTGACGGAACACAATTTTGCTTCAGCCTCAAGCCATAGGTTCTTAAAGAGATGAGCTTGTGATTTCATTTCTCCATCGAAGTGAAAATTTTCATTTAGGACCTTCAAAATAGCCTGCAAGCCAGATTCACAACATTGAAATGTCCTACAAATTAATGAGAAATAATTCTCCATTCTATCCCAGCCACCAGAATTGATGATTGGTTCACAGCACTAGGACTTAAATCATACCTGGGCCACATTATCCTCTTCTGAAATGTTTACATTATTGCTCGAGGGGAAAAGTTTAAAATTCTCAGTTTTCTCACCACAGTGGTTCTTTGCTTCATGAATGTTCTGATTACCAGGCTGATCATGTAAGCATCTAGCAGCTTCATTGTTTAACTGAGGTATGCCAAAGCCAGTATCCTGAAAAAAAGGAATAAATTACCACAATCGCTAAATGTAAACAAAAAAATGCAGAAATTAAATAGGCAAGCAATCCATATAAACAAAATCAACATCCAACAATCACAGAAAATATCAGTGACAAATTGAGACCACAGGTAAGATCATCTGTAAAAGTCCAACCTGAGTCAATCTCCATTTGAGAGCATGCTATTATTATGAAAAGTTGAAATTCAGAAATTAGAACTAGAACTAGAACAGTACAAAATAGATGCACAAGTATATAAGTTTTTGATAATCAAGGCACACAATGGGGTTAACCAGCTCTTAATGTTATTTAAGTGCCATGACTAGAGATACAGTTCAAAAGATCCTCAACCCTTGAGACTCATTTAAAAGACATACCATATGGAAACCTTCCTCAATTTTATCCACCATGTTTGGCACAGGTAACACCTTGTCATGGGTTGTATTCATCATTCCGATCTTAGGGATACAAGCACTGAGGTTACTGATCGCATATTTTAAGGCCTGATGATCTTGCTCCCTCAGTGTACATGCATCAGTTGAACAATGAAATTGAAGCAACTCTGAGAGGTTATGTATAGCCATAACCAGTGTTTGAACATCCATTTTTGGATTTGATAACCTTCCATACGTCTGAGTATGTTCAAAATCTTCCTGAGAACTTGGTGAGTTTAGAACTTTCTCTGCAGCATGAAGAGCAACGGTGCAACCTTCTGAGGCATCATTGATGTTGAGCACAGCATCAACACTATCTCCAAAACTGAGTTTCCCGGAGTTACTTAGGTCAAGAGAAATTTGAACACCTTTGCTGCTGCTCAGAGTTGGGAGATCCAGTTCTGCTTTTCCAGCATCAGATGACAGATGTTCTTTAGCAGTGTAATTTTCAATTGCAGGACTCTTAGAAGGAATTGCCATAAAATTTACAGCAGATTCATTCTCATTGTGCACATTGCTTTCACATAATAAATGAGAAGTGGCATTTGTAGATACATCAAGAGGAAACTGATGATTCCCTTGGGGTGGAGATGCAGCTTCAACTTCAAAAGGAGAAGTGCGAGATGCCGGAGCTCCTTTCCAGCAAGGTGAATCAACATTTGGATTATGAGGATCTACACCATCTGAATAACTCTCAGTGTACCGAACAGCTTGGATACTATTGCTAGCCAAAGAAATATCATCCAAGACTTTTGTAAAAGTAACCTGCGATCCAGGGCTTGACTCAATGGTTTGTTTAAAGGCATCATTAGCAGGGGACTGGCATGACAGGTTTTCCTTTAAAGACCATGAAACATTGCAGAAGCTACGATCATCATCTTTGTGCACATTAAGTTGATTACAGTTCAAATAAACACCTTTTTCTGTAGAATTTGCTGGCTGGAAAAGTCCTCCCTTCAAGGGATCATGGCTACCCAATCCATCAATTTGAATTGCTGCAAATTTGCCACCATCTCCAGTTTTGTGAGAACTGCCTTTTTTTATTGAGGAAATATTGCCTGCAGTTGGTGGCCTAATGACCACTGTAGTTGAGGATTTAGGTGCTGGTACATTATCACATTTGTAGGAATCAGGTGGCTGGATGCATTTTTCATAAGGATTGTAAGGTTTCTTATAGTTCCTGAAATCCGTAGGCGATTCCATTGATTGGCCAACTGAATGCAATTCAGAAGATGTTGAAAACATAGAAGGGTAGAAGCCTAGCTCTTGAACAAGATATGACTTGTCTGTCACATGTCCCATCTTCAGAAATCCATCATGTGTTTCCCTTTCAGTAAAATTCCCACAAAAAGTGCCAGAATTATCTTGATTTTTGTTTCCACAGTGAAGGGAATGAACTCCTATATGATTACAAAATCAGTAAGTTTATAGTAAAATACCTGTAAGAAGCATATATACAATAGTTATTCATGTAAGATTTCTTTCTGTAACCTACACCATTTTTTATAAAGTAAAACCAATTTCCTATAAATACTAGATATCACATCTACGGAAAATGAGCAATTGTCAGGATGAAAGCACTAGATGATTCGTTCATAAGGCTAACCAAAATTCAAGATTATAAATATTGACAGTCCAAAGAGAAAGAGCATTCAAGTACAACCAAGAACCCATCTCTTGTAAAAATAGTTAGAAAAAATGGGGCCATGGGGGAAGACCATTGCAGTTGATTTTACCTATAAGATACTAAGCTACATCAAATTATGATATGCTAGTCAATCTCAAAAACTGTGAAACAGCCAAAGGCACCAGAAACAGGCTAATTTGGGTACATAACTAGATAAATTGCTCAACTCCTTACAACCAAACAAAGTAAAGGAAAACTAGATACCTTGGTTCATAGAATTTTTGAAAAGATTTGAACAACCAGCAAAGGCACTAGAAATAGGCTCAATTTGGGTACATAACTAGATAAATTGCTCAACTCATTACAACCAAACATAGTAAAGGAAAAATAGATACCTTTGTTCATAGAATTTTTTAAAAGATTTGAATAACCAGCAAAGGCACCAGAAATAGGCTCATTTGGGTACATAACTAGATAAATTGCTCACTCATTACAACCAAACATAAGGAAAACTAGATACCTTGGTTCATAGAATTTTTTAAAAATTTGATGCAGAAATAGGCTCATTTGGGTACATAAATAGATAAATTGCTCAACTCATTACAACCAAACATAGTAAAGGAAAAATAGATACCTTGGTTCATAGAATTTTTTAAAAGATTTGAACAACCAGCAGTTGCATTCTCAAGAGATAAATTTCCACTAACTTCCATCTTTTTCCCCTGCATCTGATCAGTGAGTCCATTCCAAACACCAGTTGAATGTGGTGCAGAGTATTGCAAACCGGCCAAACTCTGTGTATAATCAACTTGAGATGATACATTTCCCGGTACAACACTAGAAGTAGGCAACAAATCAGGATGAGGTTCATTTATGGCCAACAAGGGGGTATTGTCACCAACCACCGGAGATGTATAAGGAGGATAATAAGGCCTGCCTTCAGATACATATGAAAATGCATCCATCAGAGGATTAGCCTCCAGGGTTTGAGTGGACCAATAGGGACTACTGGGTTTCACAGACTGTGGAACCGAGTTTTCTTCAGCTGCTAAAGGCACCGAAGTAGTCCTCATAGAATCAGCACCCAGTTCCGGTTTTGGTAAGAAGCCTGGGCTAGAAGCAGAGGGGTTGGCGTATTGCCAAGACTGGCTAAAGAGCATATTATAAGACGAGTCATTTAAAGGCAAGAGCGGATTGGAATTGGGTTTTGAATGATTGAAGCGATCAACAGTAAAGGGTGGTGCCAAAGGCGATAAATTGGACGACGATGAAGAAGAAGAAGAAGAAGAAGAAGATGATCCTCCACTACCCAAAACCCCCAAGCCAAACATCATCTCTGACCGAACAAACACACAATTCCTCCGACTGATCGAACCCCAAAATTCACATCGGAATTTCAGCTAGAAAAAGTTATCAAAAAACTCAAACATTTGTTAACAAAATCATCAAATACTCCGTAATTAACTAAAATAAAAAATGTTAGATTTCATAGCATTCTATTCTAAAATAATAACCATGCCTGTAATCAACAGTGAAAACGAAGATTACGATTGAGATTAAATAGGGATTCAAACGGATTGTATGGATAAGGAAGCGTACCAGTGACGAAGAGAGGTAGAGTATGAGTTTTTCTCTGTCTCTCTGACTTCCTCTCTCTATCTCCCTCTTCTCTTTCTCTCTCTTTCTTTCCTTCAAACTTGAAGGCGTGGCGTAGACTTGGAAATTACAAACCACATTCATCCTTTTCCTGGGTTTTGTTGAGTACTTCTGAAATCACAATGTTACCCCTAAACTATAAATCATTTGCTATTTGACCCCACAACTCCACAAACAACCCAAACGGCCAAAGCAAAAAGTACATATACGAGTATACGACTAACCAAGTTTAAGGATAACATCAAGCAATACAATATGGAATTTTTTTTTCTATATAATAAAATAAAATAATTTGCAAGTACTATTTGTATTGACTATCTTAGGAATATTTGTATTAAATCTTTACGTTGTTAAAATTTCAATTTATACAAATTGTAAATTTCACTTTTAGTTATCGCCTATTATTGTATTATCAAATGTAGTTCTGTTCTTTTAATTTTGTCACATTGTATTTTTTACTTTCATTTAGTTCGCTTTTAAAAATTTTATCATTTCACCATTTAATAAAGATGTATAACATATAATTTCATCATTAAGTCTCTTTCACCAACATGTCATCCAAGTCTCTTTTAAATTAGCCATATTTATTAAATTGTGAAATAATAAAATTTAAAATGATGGTTTTCGCAAAAAAAATTAAAATGATGACTAAATGTGTAAAACAAATGAAAGCCAATAATTTATTTTCAAAAAAAAAAAAAAGAATTTAATGTGATGACATTAAAAAAGTAGTAAATATGACAATATCACAATAATCAATGACTAAAAGTAAAAATTTATTCTTATAAAAATAAACATTTTACTACCTCCCAAAAATAATAAACGTTTTGTTGTATAAAAAAAAATATGTGGACATTATTATAGATATTATATTATTATAATACATATTTATCTTTTTTAGTATTGTAGTTATACTGAAATTTTGTACTTGATATATATATATATATATATATATATATATATATATATATATATATATATTGATTTGAATGATGAATAAAAGATGATTGATGATTTTCTCAATATTTCAGGGCTGCATTGCGCGAATGAGTTAATGTCCACTGTTTATAATTAAATAAATATTTGAAAGTATATCAATGCAAGATTATATATGAGAAGTTCATACATAAGTAATTTAATGTCGAATTTGTTTATTTAGTATATGAATACAATGTAATATAGGAGATTCATGATAATTGTTACTAAACATTTTTTAAATAGTAATCAAGTATTTTTGTTGCAAAGGGTTCAATATATTTAATGAATGCACATATATACAAGATCAATGGAGATCAATGGATGAATAGGGCCAATCCTTTAGGTGTTTTGCTCGGTGTTCATTTAGTTCAACCATTATTGTTGAATAAATTATTATGGATAAAGAAATCCATAATTTAAGGAATTTAGATGTAGTAAAAATTTAAAAATTTAATTATAATGTAACCGAAATATATTGGACGATTGGAAAATATGATGTAACCCAAAGATCAAAATGCTAAAGAAAGTGTTTGGTTATTCAACAGTTTGAAGCAACAATTTGTTACAAGCCACTAAAAATACAAACATTGCAATTTACAATATTTTCACTTAGCGTTTTTGAGAATAATTTTCCAAAACACCTCTATATTTTTATTTAAAAAAAAAACAGTTAAAACTGTAGAATCATTTCGACTCCTTGAATAACAAGAGCCAATTTCGCTGGCTCACTGCTTGCCCATCAACGGATGGGCAAGCTTATTTTTAAATTGGAGCCTTAAGGCACCTTTTATAGGAGCCTCAGGGCTCCCATGCCACTTTTTCCACCGATGTGGGAAAAGTGACAAAACTAATGGGAGCTGAACGTTCGACTCCCCTATGTTTTATTTTTTTAATATTTTTTAAAATTTTATTTCTTTTATAAAATTACTATTATTATTTTTTATTTTTTAAAAACAATTATTATTATTATTATTATTATTATTATTATTATTATTATTATTATTATTATTATTATTATTATACCTTAAGTCATTTTACATGTTAATCTAAACTTCTAATTTTTTCAAATATCGTTTTACCAACCATTGATATAATTCGCTGGTCAAATCCGCTAATATAATCCGCTAACGCTAACCGCAAGCTGCTGATTGCCAAACAAGGAAATTACGAGATAGTTTCCCACTTCAATTTGTTGTGTGATTTGAATACTCTCTTTGTCAACAAATCCCTCAAGTAGTTTGTTAGTGTTTTATGTTTTGAGAAAAACCCCAACATATAATTGGCAATATTATTATGGCAAATTAAGATAGGGTTTAGCTTGGTGTCTGACCGTCTTTGAAGACTAAAGAAGACTGATTGATCAGTACAGACATCAGAAGCGTCTCTAGGTCAAGCCGTCAAAGGACTGGTTAAGAAAAGTTTCTAAAAGCTAGCATACGCGTTTATGAGATGGACTATTTTGGAAAGAATATCAGCGAATCATCTCTTGAGGTATGAACTAAATCTCATTAAAGATTCAAGACCTTTTGCTACACAAGTCCTACCTTTTACAACCAGTGTTATATTTGGAGAGAGGCCAAGTCAAGAAGTATATATACACATATACTTTCAGAAGTTAGAGTTGCATTGATTGAAGTCGCAGCTCTCAATATTAAAAAGAAAAACATCTCTGGTTTGTATGCCTCTTCTCAAGACCTATAGTTCATGGTGATTACGAAGATGAACTTGAGAAGAATCAACACTGCTTGAACAATTGGACGCGAAGATCACCCAATTGTGGGAACAACGTGGGACTGCGTCAGTGAAGCGGTCTGCATCAGAGTTAGCTCTCCATTGAAGGAATTTCAGTGGACTTCTGGATGCGTGACTCTTCAACTTCAACAATCCACTAAACCTTTGTAGACTGGGTACTGACCTTGTGTGGGGCACTTGGGTGAGATTGTTCTTCTATACCTTTGTACATTGGATTCTGAGTTAGTGGATTGGACGCATCGGTGATCATCCCCTAGATATAGATACACACTGTATCGAACTACGTAAACAAACCTGTGTGTTGCCTTTACTTTCTGCCTTAGTCTTCCGCATTACGCTATATCTGATTATCTATCTGATTGAGTGTCTGATCGTTAGTGTGTGTTAATCTATCCACTATCAAGTCGGCATGAAATTAAATTGACTATTCTAGATTAAGAGAATATGCAAAATTACATAGTTAATATGATTGACTTAATTATATATATATATATATTTTAATTTGTTCATAGCATTAATAAAATACTTGGTAAATAAATATATAGTATTATTTTGTATTATAACTTTGATATTTAATTAAAAAATAGTGCACAAAAAAAGATAATAGACAATGTAGAGAATATAATCAATTGATGAATTTGAATGTAAAGAATTTTTATATTGGAGAAAAATAAAGACAATATAACTAATGAAATTATGTCTCTTAATTAATTTATTGATAATGAATATTTTTTTTAATAAAGGCATTGTAGGGACAATGTAGCGAATATAATCAATGAATGAATTTGAATGTAAATAATTTTTATATTGGAGAAAAATAAAGACAATATAACTAATGAGATTATTTCTCTTATATAATTTATTGATAATGAATAATTTTTTTTTGAATAAAGACATTGTAAACACATAATTCTAAATTAAAGAAATGCATATGTATTATTTTTTGTTGTAGCTACTAAATTATCATTTCTACATCTACAATTATAATAAGAGCCAATAATGTTAGGCCTTTAACTGGAAAAAAAATATCGGTAGTATTGTTTCTTAAAATGAATGGTTCATATTATTTTGATTTTAATATTTTTTTTAATGATTTTCCTTATTTACCCTCTATTATATTATTTTTTTTCCCTTAAATAACCTAAATTCCGTTAGTATAAACTTTAGTAACGGAATATTCCGATAACTATTTATTATTTTTAACTTACTCATTAATTTCTAAAAGAAAAGTCTTAGGTTCGAACCTCATCCCAGTTATAGTTGGAATAATTGGTAAACATATACTACGAATATGTTAAAATGTATTAAAATATATATAATATAAAATTTAACATAAACTTTGGTCAAATAATTAGTCCGACTAAATACATAACATTCTAAGTTAAGCATAAAAGATTATAAATCATGAACTTTAAAAATCATTTGATTTTTATGCATTTAAAAATAAAATTTATGTTTAGTTTTTTTTTTCATATAATTAATCTTCTTTTGATTATTTAGATCAGAACAAAACATAATATTTTAATTATATTTTTGCATTATTGGTATGATTTAGGTCGTTATGGTATTAATATTTTTTGTATGTATTTTTATAATTGTACATTACTTTATAAATATTATACTATTATTTTTTTATCAGACAAAATTGTTCTTACATCATTGTCAGACCTGCGCGACCTAACTACAAAGTTGTTGATCATAAATACAATTACACCTGAACTCTAAAACGGTAGGTGTAACACCCCCAAACAAGGCCTATATAAAAGCCCTAACACATGTAGATTAAACAACAAAACTAGCACAGCGGAAGATAAAACAGAAACTGGATAAAAAGAAATCCAACGAGGTGTTATGCCACGTCTACCGAACTCGGTACACGCTAAGGCGAACAATCTGCAAGTGTATACAACTATCCCAAAACATCAGTCTATCTAATTACATTGGCGCACAGGCCACAAAAACCACAAAGGTAAAGGAGCTAAGCTACCAGGCTCTAGACATCGCGCTCGTCTAAACATCACCTGAAAGATACAAAGATAAACATCGGGACGACGCCCGGTCAGCGAATAATGCTGGTAACCCACCAATACTGTTAAGTATCATATATAGATAGATATAAGCCACAAAACCATTTTCGAAACGGAATACATAAGTATATAAGTCAAAAGTCAAGATCAATAGTTAACACAAGACTCACCACTCACAAAGATAACACCGGGAACACATCCCAAACCACAAAGGTTAACCACACGCAAGGATAAAGTCTCACCCAACGGCAACACATGCCAAACAACACAAGCCTCCGTGACTACACATATCACGAGAGAAGCTCACACAACCCCGGCTTTACAAGCCCTCGCAACATCACCCATCACGAGTTGATATGCCTGCCTTATGCCCTGTTCCAACCTTATGGCTACCCCCAACCTTGTATCTTCTTTCCAACCATTACCTCCAGGAACCCCTGTACTTCTTAGTCCAACCTTTTCCCTCCTGGGACCGTCGTCCCCACCAACAGACCACCAACAAAACCACCAATTTCACACACATGGCGACACACGCCTCGGCGACACACGCCTTACCCAAGAAATACGTGAACCTGACACACAGGTCACACTTCATAATCACGTCACGGCCACCACGAGGACCGCTGCAATACCTTGGTGACTAGTGTCCCATACCACTAATCGTGCAATCCAGGTAAAGTCACACACACCACACCTCAACAGGAATCAATCAAAGGATTGCAATGAAGGTATGAAACATACTCAATCAAGGAACGGGTCACAGCCCAACAACAACAACGATGAATAACACAAGTTATCATCAACCAAACGGAAGGTACAAACCACACACACGCTAGTATTAAGACAACGAACTAGCATTCTTAATAACGGGGAAACTCAAGATAGTTCCGAGGAACACACAAGACACCTCTTGGTCCAACAAAACACAATGTTGAACACTTAGCACGATTCAAGACACCAAAGTCCTACATAGATACCTACCATATAGTTCTAGACCTACGAAACATCAAGAAGACACTCAAATAGTTCCACAAAAGAACATCGGGAAGCCAAAAGACCAAATACCAAGACAAACAAATCACGGGGAACAAATCCCGAACGAACACCATCGTGTTCCCCGCGGGTGGACCCACGGGTAGGCCCCTACCCGTGGTTCTGCCCGCGGGTACACTACCCACAAGCCTATGTACTTGCGGGTGGGCGGCGGGTAGGGCTCTCCCCGCCGTTCCGCCCGCGGGTACATACTCCTGGGCAAAATAATCCCTTCGGGGATTTTCTTCTCCAAACACAAATTCAAGTCCAAAACATGCCAAATCTCACCCAATACAACAAAATGACTTGAACCATGGAAAATGCCAAGCAATGGCACAAAGGAATCCTAAACACAAGCTCTAGATATGCAATATCACAAGATAAATGCATAAACCCTCACATTTCATAGCAAAACACAAGTAGAATCCAAGAAATCACATATAGGTAAGCAAAATAGGTTTTGTAGAGCATGGGTTACCTTTTGAAGACCAAAAGACTTCACTTTACACCACAACAAGCTCTCCACTAGGCTCACTTCTCAAACCCACTTCAAGATCAAACCAAAAGATCATAAAGATCCTACCTTTAAGAAAAAGACAACTAAGATGGAACCAAAAACACAAGACAAGCTTAGATCTTACCCTCCTAGATGCCCAAATAGGTGAAAGGTTGAATCTTGGAAGCAAAACTTGGAATCTTGAAAAGGGTCTCAACTTGGCTTGAAGAATAAGCTACACTTCTTTTCTAGAGAGAAGGTAGAGATATTTTTCTAGGAATTGTAAAGAATGAAATGAAGAAGTCTTCTAGGTTAGGTTACAATACTAACTCTTGGTGAAAAAACAAGGATACCCTTACTAACCCTTAGAAAGTGTAAGGAACAAGGGAACTCCCCTCAAAGCACAAGGTACAACACAACTTAAAGGTTGACTAGTCAAATTCTAGTCCTTGAGTATTAAAAATCAGGATTTTAGGAATCAATTTCTCAAAAGATATAGAATTAATTACTCAATTAATTCATGGATTGAAATGTGGATTTTTGGGGTGTCACAGTAGGATCATTTTCCAAAGAATTGACAATGTTGACATCCCACTGGCTCCAATTGAACAAGTTTACACATAAGAATTTTATCAATGCATGAAAACTTTCAAAGAAATTTGTAAGTTAATTTTTACTATATCATTATAACAATATCTATTATAACTATATATTTTGAATTATTTATTATCATCCTCTATTGACAGTGATTGTAACAATTGTCATTGACAAACTCTCAAAATAATTTGTCTCAACAACGAATGTAAATTAAAAAAAAAAAAATCAATGATTTCATTATTGTTGATGAAAAGTGTTGGTTTTAGGGTTTTTGGGCCCAGGGAGGTCCAACACAACCTTAGTTGGTGGATTCACCTTTCACAATGCGGCTTATAGAAAAATAAGTAGAAACAATATAACTCAATGCTTTTGTACGTGGAAACCGAAAGGAAAACCACGGGCCTTTTTGGGCGGTGCCAAGCCTAAATTCACTATGTATTTTGGAGGTGTCCTTGTACATATTGTAGGGCTATTTTGTGTATATGATGTTGTGTAGAGATAGAGCTACTATACTTTGTACATTGAGAGGGAGTCTTCTTCATGCGTGGAAGAGTGGTGGAGTCTTCTCATATGGAGTCTTCTTCATGTGGTCTTCTTGCTTAGATGAGTGGAGAGTGGTTGTGGAAGAGTACATTCTCTTTGGGAGAGTGATGGAGTCTTCTTGGGGATGAAAGAATATTGGGTGGTAAGATAGTACTTGGGAGAGTCCTCCCACATGTAGATGAATGAATGGCCCCCATTTTCCCTTGTGCTCATCCCTTCTTATAGCTAGCCAACCAAATAGTGTATGTTGGACAATTTAGTAGGGTATTGATGGGTGATAATTAAGGGGTTATGGGTATTAAGTTAGTTGATAAGGAGGCTAACGGCTAGTTGGTAAGTAGGGTAATAATTGGGTGGTTAGGAATGGTGGGGTAGATATATAGGGTAGTAAATAGGAGATTAATATGGGTTAACGGCTAGTTTAGGCCGACCTTCCACCCGTGCCGACCTCTGGGTCGAGCCGACCCCTCGGTTTGGCCCACATCTATTCTTGGGCTTGCTCAATTTTCTTCTTGGGCTTCCCTTCTTCTTCTGGGCTTGATCTCTTTTCTTCTTGGGTCCCGAGCCCACGGGGTTCACACCCCATCAACTAGTCCCTCACTTTTCTATGTCTCGCACTCAGCAGGGCATGGGAAAGTATATTGTCTCGCCTCAAAATTCCCTTTATTAGCCGCCTCGATTTTTGCCAACTCTTTATTCAAGATTCCAAACGACTCCATCCTCCCGACTTCTCTTCGTTTGCCATATGACCGACTGCTTCAGTGGATGTAAGCCTTCGGCTTCAAGCCCTTTTTTTCTTTAGCCGTCGAAGTGAATCTCGGCTATAACTTTTTCTTTCTCTAATAAACTTCTAAGGGTTCGGACCCTCGATTCCTTCTTTGTTCTCTGAGTCCCTCAGTCGAGGCGACTCTTCGGTGGTAGTTTCTTTTCCCTCTGGGAAATGTCTAAGGGTCGGTGTCCTTGCTCCTTTTCTCTTTTCTTGCTGAGTCCCTCAGTCGAGGCAACCCCTATAGGCTTTTTCTATCTTAGAAACTATTTAGGGTCAGTGCCCCATCGTTTCTATCTTTTCTCGCCGAGTCCCTCAGTCGAGGCGACTCCTGTAGGCTTTTTCTCAGAAACTTCTAAGGGTCAGTGCCCTTGTTTCCTATCTCTTCTCGCCTAGTCCCTCAGTCGAGGCGACCCTTTAAGCTTTTTCTAACTTAGAAACTGTTTAGGGTCAGTGCCCCGTCATTTCTTTCTTTACTCGCCGAGTCCCTCAATCGAGGCGACTCCTGTAGGCTTTTTCTCGGAAATGTCTAAGGGTCAGTGCCCTTGTTTCCTATCTCTTCTCGCCGAGTCCCTCAGTCGAGGCGACCCTTTAGGCTTTTTCTAACTTAGAAACTGTTTAGGGTCAGTGCCCCGTCGTTTCTTTCTTTTCTCACCGAGTCCCTCAGTCGAGGCGACTCTTGTAGGTTTTTTCTCGGAAACGTCTAAGGGTCAATGCACTTGTTTCCTATCTCTTCTCGCCGAGTCTCTCAGTCGAGGCGACCCTTTAGGCTTTTTCTAACTTAGAAACTGTATAGGGTCAGTGCCCCGTCGTTTCTTTCTTTTCTCGCCGAGTCCCTCAGTCGAGGCGACTCTTTAGGATTTTTTTCGGAAACGTCTAAGGGTCAGTGCCCTTGTTTCCTATTTCTTCTCATCGAGTCCCTCATTCGAGGCGACCCTTTATGCTTTTTCTAACTTAGAAACTGTTTAGGGTCACTGCCCCGTCGTTTCTTTCTTTTCTCGCCAAGTTCCTCAGTCGAGGCGACTCCTATAGGCTTTTTCTCAGAAACGTCTAAGGGTTAGTGCCCTTGTTTCCTATCTCTTTTCTTTCCGAGTCCCTCAGTCGAGGCGACTATCGGTTGTGACTTTTCTTCTTTTCTCTTAATCCCGCACTCCTCTGTTTCTTCATGTATTGACTTTTCATACTTGTCACTGAACTAAATCTTCATGTCGAGTTGCGCCCACATATTGCATGCCACATATGTACCCCTTCTATTTTTATTATTTTCACTGGCTTTGGAGAGATCGTCGATATTTTTGCGTGTTAACAATTTTGCCCCTTCTTCATCTTATATCCGTATAACTAGATGGGTCAACCATCCGAGGTCCGGGCGCTCGGTGGTTGGCCTTAAATCTAGTTGGACGGACATTCCAATGTCCGACACGAAGTGGTCGGCTCAGCGCGAATGGGCGGACCTACTCGGTCAGACTTTAGGAGTCGGCCTTGAAGTTGATTGGGCGGACAATCCAATGTCCGACACTGAGTGGTCGGCCCAGCGCGAATGGGCGGACCTACTCGGTCAGACTCTAGGAGTCGGCCTTGAAGCTGATTGGGCAGACAATCCAATGTCCGACACGGAGTGGTCGGCCCAGCGCGAATGGGCGGACCTACTCGGTCAGACTCTAGGAGTCGGCCTTGAAGCTGATTGGGCGGACAATCCAATGTCCGACACGGAGTGGTCGGCCCAGCGCAAATAGGCGGACCTACTCGGTCAGACTCTAGGAGTCGACCTTGAAGCTGATTGGGCTGTTCCTTAGTCTGTCTCATATTCCTTCAACGAATTTGGAATTTCTTCCCCGAGCTCCCGCATTTCAATTTCATAATTATGTAACTTCCCCTTCTCAAAGCTTCATGCATCCGTGCGGGTGTATACATTCTGCCTTGACATGGTCATTAAGCTGCCACCTTTTTTCCACACATCCTTTCATCATTTTCAGTGTAGCATGCAAGTAGGAGATTATTCCATATACAAGTGTGTATGGGAATGACAAGTTGACAAAATTGCTCATTCTTCTCCCTTTCTTCCATCTTTTCACCCCCTTCCAAATATGTCGCACATTATTCTTCCTTCCTTATACTTTTCTTCATTATACAAATTAACTTCAAACCCTCTTTGTATGACTTTTGATCGCAAAAGAGCGGGCTGACTCAGCATTAGAAGCATTATTTTCTGATTTCCCTTTACTACCGGAAGAGTCATATGACGAAATAGATGATCTTATTAACAGAACATCCTCAATTTCAAACTCTCCTGGCTGGATCTTTGAACAAATCTCGAAGGTGCTTCCATCTTCCTCCCACTTTATCTAAACGAATATATCATAAACATGAAGAGTAGGGTCTATGATTTTTGATACCGGATTCTGGAGCCTGCTGCTGCCCTCGTTGTTCTAAAATTCAGTCCGAAAACGACGGCAACTCCTCTTGTCAACCACGAGCGACTCCGCAGAGCAATCGTCGGGGACTCTGCCTGCCATTCAAGCAACGCTGGATTTCTTCCACACCGCGTGAGCAGGCAGCGAGTGCGTCCAAGGCGCCCGAGAGAGGATCACGCTGGCGGCGAAGCGGTCAGAATATTGCTCACTTAGTCGAATCCTTGATGGGAAATATCTGACTCCTGCTTTAGTCACTAGCCTGATACTTATTCGGGAATTACTCTTAGTGGTTGTGTTGCCGACTGATTTTTGATGACTCTGAGGACCTCTCGCCTGTTTTACGATGACCGAACGATGATACTGGAAATTTATTAGTAGGAAAGAAGGAAGTTGGCACTTGTATGGACGAGGAGTCGGCTGTGACGAGGCTGTTGATGGTTGGCGGTGACTGGCATTGGTTTCTTCTGTTGGAAAAATTAGCTTAAAATGGCATAAAATGGCATATTAAGTGGCTATTTTGTGGTACAATTATCAGTGGGGTCCACTTCATATTTGGGTCGAGTCAAAGTGGATTCGGATTCTTCGTAGTAAGACGAAGAGATTGATATATTGTACGCTCAAAACGGATAATGGGTGAATGAGATATTGATTCTCAAAGTAGACCCATTTGAGTTGGGAAATGAAGGGAAAATAGTGGACTTTGTCCCACATTGGTTTGGAAACAAGATTTTCTCCCCTTATATACATGAGCTCTTTTGAAGCTTGTAGAATTGTATAGTATAGAGGCTCTCTCGCACGGGGGGGTGGGGGGTGCAAATCAAAATCCAACTAGAGGAGATCGAAAAGGCTTGATTTAAGCCCGAGCTCGCGTGCGCCGGCACCTGCGGGCACGAATGTCGTCCGGAAATTGGCTAGCCTGGCCTTGCGGGCTAAGTTATGCCAAACCTAGTCACTTAGTTCGGTCCGTGCGCGCGCACGAGAGATGTACTCTCGTGTGAACCTGCACCCCAACGGGTTAAGTTATGCCAAACCTAGTCACTTAGTTCGGTCCGTGCGCGGCTAAGTTATGCCAAACCTAGTCACTTAGTTCGGTCCGTGCGCGCGCACGAGAGATGTACTCTCGTGTGAACCTGCACCCCAACGGGCTAAGTTATGCCAAACCTAGTCACTTAGTTCGGTCCGTGCGCGCGCACGAGAGATGTACTCTCGTGTGAACTTGCACCCCAACGGTCTGAAACCCGAAAGTTCAGCCTGTTGTACAGATTAAACTCATCTATTACGAAATTAATACTGTTCCTACTTAGTGGGTGGCTGTTACAGGTGTTACACAATTGGTTTTAATACCAATTTAATGGCCATGTTTAGTGGGTGGCTGTTACAGGTGTTACACAATTGGTTTTAATACCTATTTAATGGCCATGTTGAATGCTACCACTCCAACATCCCTATATAAAGAGAGGTAGAGCAGTAGCTTTTTACACAGAGTACAGAAACGAAAGGAATTCCAGTAGCTTTCAGCTTCTCAAAACTCTGCTTCTACTCTCTTCTTTACCAACTACTGTCCACTGCTTTGCTTTGTTTGCCGGGTTCCTTGTTTAGGTGCTTAAACAAGGAATCGTAGCACGTTTTATCCTGGGAAACCTAGGCTACAACGCTCCTAGCACTTGTGGGAGGTAGCAAATAAGGTTTTAAGGAAAAGAACTTTGTGTTCGAACTCGTGCTAAACCTATATCCAAACACTCCACCTTTTCCTTCCCAGATTTTCTGTTTTCCCATATAATATTAATCTTTTCGTAGGATTATTATTTTTGGGATTTTTCAACCATATTACCCAACATCTTCATCATCTTCTAAGGATATCAGACTACCCATCGCTGACTTTTTTGATGTCTAACCGCGCGTTCCTGTCTCCGTCTTTCTCATCATTTATAGTGAATACGGTGATGTTTGGTCCCTCATGCGGCGGAGCGCGTCCGGCGGTGATGGCGATAGCGGTCTGTGCGTCTGGTCATTTTGAATCTTTGAAGCTTTATTCTTATCATCCCAATCCAAGTGTCGAAGTCGGAGTCGGCCCGTTGTTAATCCCAGAATGTTGTATGCGTCGCCGACGTCCATAATTTTCCTTCTTTTCCGATTGCTTCCACGTGCAAAGATGATGCACGTATGATAATTCCCCATATGCCCAAATTCACACTCAATCAAAGAATTTCCATATATTCATGCATCTTATAATAGGAATTAAATATGCCTTATTCGTAAAAAGATTCCTATGATTGCATTCCCTTTCTTGCGTTCCCTTTTCCATATTTGCTACCTGTTTGTCTGTGTATTTTCCACATTTAGTGGCCGATCATGCTCTTTCTCGTATATAGGGCAGTCAGCCACGTACTAAATCCATGCAATTTCCCCAGTACCTTGATATGGTAAGCCACTAATTACCATTATCTTTTCCTTATTTTGTGTTTTCCTCAAGTTGTCCATCTTCCTTTCATATGGAAAAAGATTTCTTGTTCTGCCTTACATGCTTTCAATAAATTTGAAATTTCTCCTCCCTCTGACTGAGTCCCTTAGTTAGCGTATTAACAAATGATCCCAGCATTTTTATACTGCCTAACAGCTCAAATCTTTCTCACCAATTTATGCTCAAGTTCGAGTAGCCGTTCTTAGCCATTTTAACTTTGAAATCCTCTTCCAACCCAATTGTCAGAAGCTAAATCTCACCATCGCGCCCCATTCTGTCCAGAATCAAAGCTGCGAGACCAAGGACCACCCAGCTGCGTGGGTCATCCCCTACTTAGCCATTTTAATGTTTCTCATCACCAAAATTGAATCAGCTTCCCATTTATTCCCTTGGCATCTATTATAACTTCTCTCTTCCTGGCTTTTAGAAACACGTAAGAACCTAGAATCCCAAAGAACAAGTTTCTCTAGTCCTCCTTCTTGGCTTGCAATAACGAAAATATGGTCATCCCACAATATCTGTTTTATTCTCCTGAATGTCGAGAGAGGATTGTTTGAGGCGAATTGGAAAAACGGGTGATGAAGTATTGTGATCCCTTTACTGTCGCTTCACTCGGTATCAATTACGACTAAGTGCTCGTCTCGCCTGCCACATCTGCATGGATCTCCGAGAAGTCGAGCGGTGATTTGGGGGAGACTTCAGCCGATTGAGAAAGAGGGTGTCGACGCGAAATTGAACTCACCAAATCATGAAGTGCACAGACTTACGTGGACCCAATGGACCCGGCGGATATCGCCGAACTTTCGCCATTGTAGCCGTAACTATTGACGCGATATTCTCTATCGATCCGAACAGTGGGGATCATCGCCATTTCACTTTTCTTCTTCCCCAAAGAACACCTCTAGGAAATAGAAATTTTCACCCAATTTTGATCAACGGCCGCTGGAAGAATCTTGGAGGATAATGACGGCAGCAGCATGTTAGTTTTGTCTTCTAGAAAGCCAAATATTTCGAGTAGTGCCGGCGGTCAACCTTTTGTGACGTAAGATTCATCAATCCCCTCATTTTCATCACGTGGTGATCTCATGTTGGTTCACCAACATTCTGACATTTTTCCTTCTGCATATATTTTAGCCGACCACCTTTCTTGCTTCTGGGACGTAACAAATACGTATGTGTACTCGGCAACAATGGTAGGTGGTGGAGTGCCCTACTTTGCATAGTAATTCGAGGTGCTGCCATGCTCTCTTTAATTTTCTTGTTGTGACCAGGGTAATCGACATTTTGAAATCAACGCAACCAATACAAAGAACTTTTTGACGCCAATTCAGCAAGATTCTAGTCATAGAATGGTGTTTATCGTTTCCTAGTTGACCTGAATTTTACCATAAGCTCAGAGCATGCCACTTGCATTCTTCGGTCAGTGGATTTTTGGAGAGCCGCCGAGAATAACCGAGTGAAACTACGGGAGGGTGGAAGTCTGGTATCTTGGTCTGAGAAGCCATTTTTTGCAGAAAAAAAGGGCTTATATTTTGCCAGAGTAGAGAAGGAGTCGATCGGCTCTGATCTTCTAGCTGGGAGTCGACGACGGCGGACTCGGACGATGAAAATGAGGGCAACTCCAAGGACTCGGCCCCTTCTCCACGCAAAACGCACGCCGATTCTATTTTTCTAGTAGCCTTAGACTAGGAGTCGGCCAGCGCAGATGTTATTCCCACATGGTGTTGCATGCATTCATGGGTACCTTCCATGTGTCTAGTATTTGCTTCATTTGACAAATTGATATTTGCATACTGGAGCCACTCGCTGCATCACCACCTTGATTTTTATCTTATTTTATTTTGTCCCTTTTTTTTTTTTTTTTTTTTTGCATGGCTTTGAATTTCGTGGAATTTTGGATCGACTCCCGCACAGCCTCGGATCTGGTCGGGCTTTTATTAGCAAGCTACGACATTTCCATTATTTCTCCGTATTGATATGAATTTGAGAATTTTTTATCCTCTGGAATATATAGCTTAGAACTCTTCTACAAGTCTTGTTGGAATCATATTGCTTATATGTTTCAATATGACAAAGTCTCTCACATGGTCAAGAGTAATAATGGAGAATAAAATAATTGTGACCACGGTGGTTACCATTAAGGTCGTGGTGGGAGAACCATTTATTCGGCGTCCCGACTTTTTGATTCCCCCGACCGAGTCCCTCATGTGATGGACCAGCCCTTCACTTTTGTGTACTTTAATTTAAATATTATATCTAATTTAAATGATAATGGTTACCTCTTGTAGATCTCGACATGCAGTCTTCTTTACTTGATTCTCCTCTAGTCCTCTTTTTGGTCCACGGTTCTCCGTGAACCTTCTCAATCTTCCGTCCGTAGTGACCGGACGCTCTCCGAAATTGCTCAGACAAAGAGGTAAACGTGACCTTTTGTCACGTCCCCACAGACGGCGCCAGTTTTGGTTTTAGGGTTTTTGGGCCCAGGGAGGTCCAACACAACCTTGGTTGGTGGATTCACCTTTCAATGCGGCTTATAGAAAAATAAGTAGAAACAATATAACTCAATGCTTTTGTATGTGGAAACCGAAAGGAAAACCACGGGCCTTTTTGGGTGGTGCCAAGCCTAAATTCACTATGTATTTTGGAGGTGTCCTTGTACATATTTTAGGGCTATTTTGTGTATATGATGTTGTGTAGAGATAGAGCTACTATACTTTGTACATTGAGAGGGAGTCTTCTTCATGCGTGGAAGAGTGGTGGAGTCTTCTCATATGGAGTCTTCTTCATGTGGTCTTCTTGCTTAGATGAGTGGAGAGTGGTTGTGGAAGACTCCACCACTCTTCCACGCATGAAGAAGACTCCCTTCTTGCTTAGATGAGTGGAGAGTGGTTGTGGAAGAGTACATTCTCTTTGGGAGAGTGATGGAATCTTCTTGGGGATGAAAGAATAGTGGGTGGTAAGATAGTACTTGGGAGAGTCCTCCCACATGTAGATGAATGAATGGACCCCACTTTCCCTTGTGCTCATCCCTTCTTATAGCTAGCCAACCAAATAGTGTCCGTTGGACAATTTAGTAGGGTATTGATGGGTGATAATTAGGGGGTTATGGGTATTAAGTTAGTTGATAAGGAGGTTAACGGCTAGTTGGTAAGTAGGGTAATAATTACGTAATAATTGGGTGGTTAGGAATGGTGGGATAGATAAATAGGGTAGTAAATAGGAGATTAATATGGGTTAATGGCTAATTTAGACCGACCTTCCACCCATGCCGACCTCCGGGTCAAGCCGACCCCTCGGTTTGGCCCACATCTATTGTTGGGCTTGCTCCACGTGGTTCACACCCAATCAAAAAGTATGTACGCCAATTTATTACTCTTATTAAATTAAATAAATTAGTAGCTACAACAAAAAATAATACATATGCATTTAATTAATTTAGAATTGAGTAAAAGACATTTTTTGTCTTAGACTTATAGCGGCACGGACAATTTTGGTCCTTCATAAAAAAATCAGACAATTTGTGGACACTTTTATTATGACGAGGACAATTTTGGTCCTCCGTCAGTATTCCCATTAGATGACTCGTTTGAGAGAGGGTTTGGGAAACGACGTAGTTTAAGTTGTTGGTTAAAAACCCCGATGGAATTGATCTTTCTTTCAAGAATGTTGGGGGAAAGATGCTTGATGCAATGCTGCTGGACATGAAGCTCCATGGACGCATTGCTGTATGCGGGATGATCTTGGTAATGTCGCGCCTTGCTGTCTAGCTTGCAGATAAACACGAGAACGAGCCACGCGAACTTCGCGGAGACGGTTGAAGCGCCAGAATCCTCGCTCATGGACGACGGAGTTGAGAAGTACGACTTCGGTAAGGGAGATTGGGATGACGGCGGCTAGTCTGCTATGATTTCGGAAACGGTGCCGCTGTAATCGGCGAGGAAACCGAGTCCGTGGATGGATTGCGCCGCCTGGAGGTGGTTTTGTGGAATTCTTCTGTATCGCCGCCTCAAACTCCGACAACATTGCTCTAATGGTGGAATTCTTATGTTAGCATTGATGAGGCAGAAGCTCAGTTCAGGAATTATCAGCTTTTGTTTGATTATATCAATTCTAATCCAAGCTTGAATGCAGAAGCAAAATTTGGAACATTGGAAGATTATTACAAGACTCTGCGTGAAGAAGCTGAGTGCAGGAAGCTTACTCATTTGGCACATGAGAAGTTGCCTACTGGTTATCTCAGAGGGCCACTTGGTGCAGGAAGCTTACTCATTCCCAAAGAAGGCATGGGATAAATCTCCAATTTCGCATAGCACCCGCATCTATGATTGTGATAATTCTATACAGGGCTACACCATTGAGAAGGAGTACCATGTTGAGCTTGTTGACAGCCATTTTAACGACAAAGATATGATAGCTAGATACCAGACTGAGTTGAAATGATGAAAAGACATAAATACCCCCTCTCAAACGATCATCTAACGGAAATATTGACGGAGGACCAAAATTGTCCTCGTCACAATAAGAGTGTCCACAAATTGTCTGATTTTTTTATAAAGGATCAAAATTGTCTATGTCATTATAAGTCTAGGACCAAAAATGTCTTTTACTCTTTAGAATTAGATGTCTATAATGCCTTTATTTAAAATAATTATTCATTATACAAAATTGGCTCAAGTGCCAAATTGCACCATGAACCAATTGTGATATGTCATGCCGCACCATGAGTAAGTTAACGGTGAACTAACAGAAATTAACGAAGAAGATAATATTTAACGGAAAAGTTAACGGATAATCATATAATTAAGGATAAATTTAAAAATATCAAGGAAAAATTAAAATCTGATCAATCGAGCCCTTCATTTGATTAAAAAATTTGATCGTTATTTTTTTTACCCATTATAGACCTAACTCTCTTTCGCTCTTATTACTATAGTAGATAGTAGATAGTAGATATACATATACTATACAGCAGGCAATGTTGACTGCTGTATAGTATGTGTATATATATATAATTTTTGTGTGTGTGCGTGTGTATATATATATATATATATATATATATATATATATATATATATATCTTATGAGTTATATATATAATTTTTTTTTCAATTAGGAGCACAATTGTAATAATAATAATAATAATAATAATAATAATAATAATAATAATAATAATAATAATAATAATAATAATAATAATAATAATAATTATTATTATTATTATTATTATTATTATTATTATTATTATTATTATTATTATTATTATTATTATTATTATTATTATTATTATATACTTACACACATGGTTGAAAAATTTGCTAGGCACTCATCGAGCGCTCAGAGGGAGCATAGCGCCTAGGCGGCGATTAATCGACGCCTAGACATTCATGTATTTTTTATTTTCTTTTTTTAAAATTTGTTTAAAATTTTTAAATTTTGTAAGACTTGATAATTATAAACTATTTAATACTTTAATAGTTAATATTAAAATATTAAATATTAACTTAAAAAACATATAGAATTTGAATAATTTAGAGTTATTTTGCTTAATAATAAAATGATGTCGTTTTGAGTGAAATAACCCATAAATTTTCACTTGAATGAGCTCACCCATTATTTCAAAATTCTTTTTTTCAAGCCTCTAATCCAAAAACTCTCTTTAAACTAAATCTAATTCCATTTTTTTTAGATTAAAACTAATAGCATGTGTTTGTAGAGGAAAATTGTAATTCTACCCTTAGGCTCCGTTTGGAAAGTAGGAAAATGACTTCTTGAAAATGTTTTATGAAAAATGACTCATTTTCCTTTCCGGTGTTTGGCTACAAAACGGAAAAATGTCTTTGTGTGTTTGGTTCATTTTTCAGAAAATGAGTAAGAAAATGAAAAGAATTGAATACTTTCAAAATTTTAATTGTTTGATACTTTTGATAAAATCATTTTATGAATAGCACTCTTTTGATATATATATATATATATATATATATATATATATATATATATATATATATATATATATATATATATATATATATATATATATATATATATATATATATATATATATATATATATATATAGATAAAGGATCATATGAGGTCATGTTCCCACATGAGGTCTAAGGTCATAATCTGGCCTCTGATTTTGTGGTGATCTATGGTTGTTATTGGTTTGGGTTTTTATTTTGTCCTTTTTTTTTTCTTTTTCCGCGTGAGTGTGTAAGGACCTTTTTGTCTTTGTATTTTTCTTTCCTATTTATTTGGTGTCTTTGTCGGCTGAGTTTCTCATTTTTAGGAGTGTTATACATGGTAAATACAGATTTTGAGCGTTTATATTCTGATGTAGCGATCCACTTTATACAGTTTGTAGTTGTGATTTTTCCTTTCATCGTTTCATAGTTTTTCAATTTTTTCGTCTTTCTCTGCGTGAAGGCTTATGGATTCTCCATGTTAGTTTTTCCGTTTGTTTCTTGTATATTTTTTCTGAGCATCGGTTAGTGGTTGGTTTGTGTATAAGTATGTGTCTATTTGTATGACATGTGTTCTAGGTGCTGTGGTTTGATGTTGGTTATGGAGTTTTAATTTTTATATATAAGTCGGGGGTCTTGGATTATTGATTGGGTAGTTGGTTTGGTTTTATGTCGTAGTTGTATTTGTTATTTTCGTTTTTTTAATAACTGCAATTGGCATATGTTTTTCGTTTTAATTTGTTTTGGTAATTTATGCATTTCGGTATTTGTTTGACATTATGGCTTATGTGTGCTGGGTTTGTGTTCGATGGTAGGATGTTGCCGTGGTAGTTTGTGCATTTCGGTGTACATGGTTGTTGCATTTTATATTGGGTTGAAGGTTTTTGTGCTGTGGGTCGTGCGTGGTAACTTCATAAAGTGTATGTGTTTGGTATTCGGTGTGTGCGTGTTTTCGTTTTTTAATAAGTGCCATTTGCATATGTGTTTTGTTATAGATTGTTCTGCTAATTTATGGATTTCGGTGGTGGGATGACAACATTGCTTGTGTGTGCCGGGATTTGGTTCGCTGTTAGGATATTATGTTGTTAGTTTTGTGCATTCCGGTGTACATGGCATTTGCATTTTATATTGGTTTTGAAGGGTTTTGGTTTGTAGGGGTAGGGTTTTTCTTCGTAAAGTGCATTTTGTGTTATTTGATATGTGCAAGCAGCTTGTTTTTTTTTTTTTTTTTGGAATGATATGCATGTCGTTTTTATTTTGACCGGTTTTGTGTTTGTGTGTATATTGCTGTTTGATGTGTGTGCAGCACGGTCGGACTCGCAGTAAGGGTGTGTTATGGACGTGTCCCCTGATGGGACTAAGTTTTGGATGCCTTCGTGTGATGCGGCGGTTAGGCCTTTTGAGGGGCAGACTTTTCCTTCTCTCGCTCACGGTATTGATTTTTATCGTTAGTATGCGTCGCTCGTTGGTTTTGATGTACGTTGTAGTTCGTTGCGTAGGAATAGGGAGGGTGTTGCTGTGAAAGACTTGTTGGTTTGTTCGCGTGAGGGGTTCAAGCAGGCGGTGTAGGGCTCTGTTGTTGTGGATGCTGCGTTGGATCAAGCACCTGTGGCTCCGAAGAGCCGGCGTGTTTCAAATAGGGTGGGGTGCAGAGCGAGGTTGGTGTTGAAGATGGGTGACAATGGGGCTTTTGTGGTTCATTTCATTGAGCTACGGCATAATCATTGTTTGTGCTCGGATGTGGCTAAGCCTTTCTTGCGGGGTAATCGTTCCATGGATGTGCAACATCAGATTTTTGTGCTTAAGTGTGCTAGGGCCAACGTTGGGCCCAATAGGTCGTTTCGTTTGGCTAGGGAGTTTGCTGGGTCGTATTCAAATCTTGGTGCGACATGTGTCGATTTTAAAAATTTGAAGCGTGATTTAATGGCATTTATTGGAACTTCAGATGCTCATATTGTTGTGAAAAAATATGCTAAGAAGGTAGATGATTGCCCGGATTATGTCTTTAGATATGATGTAGATTCTCAGGATCAGTTATGTAGGGCTTTTTGGACTGACCCTATTGCGAAGGAAAGATTTTCAGCTTTTGGAGAGGTGGTGTCGTTTGATGCAACTTATGGGACTAATAGGTAAGCCACGTGTTCTTAAAAAAAACTTTCTTGTAGTTGTTTTTTTTTTTTTTTTTTTTTTTTTTTTATTTATTACTGGTATGTGCAGTTTATTATTATGTATTTGTGCAAGCAGTATGCTAAAAACCATGGGGTTTATTTTTCGTTGGTTTGGTGTTATGTCTTGCAGGTATGGTATGGTATTGGTCCCGTTTACTGGTGTTGATAATCACAAGAGAGGTGTCACATTTGCAATGGGGTTGATTTCCCGTGAAGATGTGGACTCTTACGTGTGGCTTCTCCAGCAATTTAAAAGTGCAATGGGTTGTGTGCCTAGTTGCACTATCACTGATCAAGATCCTTCGATGCGAGTTGCAGTCCCTCAGGTGTTTGATACTACGCGGCACAGGTTTTGTATGTGGCATATTATGTCAAAGGTTGGCGAGAAGGTTGGTAATGTTCTATCTAAAGATGAGGAGTTTCGGCGCGCGTTGAATGATGTTGTTTGGTGTGAGACGTCGTCCGTGGAGGAGTTTGAGCGGGGTTGGCAGGACGTTATGGAAAAGTATAGCCTTGGTGACCACCGATGGTTTCGTCTTATGTATGATCTGAGATTGTATTGGATCCCTGCGTATTTTAATGATATTTTCATGGGTGGATTGCTTCGCACGACATCGAGGTCCGAAGCTGCGAATAGTGTGTTTGGTAGTTGCACAAACCAGCATGCTAGTTTGTCTGAGTTGTTCAACAATTTTGAAGGGGCTATTGATGCTCAACGTTTGGCGCAGGCCAAACTAAATGCTGAGTGTGAGGGCCATTTTCCTTTGTGCCAGACTCCGATGTTGATTGAGAAGCATGCGGCTGCGGTGTACACTATTAATGTTTTTTATGATGTGCAAGCCGAGGTTATCGCGGGATCTTTTTCGTGTCGTGCTGTGCGTTCAAATGTTGAAGGGCTGGTAACCCGGTATGAGGTTGAAGATGATGATGGCCCGGTGCGCACCGTGAGTTTTGACTCTGGTAATGATGGTGTTGAGTGCACGTGTAACATGTTTTCACGGGTTGGGTTACTTTGTCGTCATATTTTCTGGGTTTTCAAGGATCGTAGGGTTGTTTCTATTCCTTCTCGGTATGTGATCGCACGTTGGACAAGGGGGCTTGTGTGCGACAGGTGTTGGGTGTTCAACGTGGGGGCGATTCGGAGGTAGATGTCGCAATTGGTGAAGCTTGGGCAGAATTTTTTTCGTGCGTGACCATGGCTTCACGGAGTGTTGATCATGTTACCAAGTTGAATGCAGCCCTAAAAGATTTCAAGGCTTTTTTATTGGCTGAGAATGGTCCTACCGTTCGTGCTTCTTCTTCTAAGAAGCAACTTTTTGAGTCGTTTTGCGGTGCTTCGCCAGATGGTCAAGTTAATGTTCGTCCTCCTCCAATCTCTAATAACAAGGGTGGTGGCAAACGTTACAAAAGTACAAGGAAATTAGCTATTGAAAAGTCGGGGCATCGACAACGCCAATGTCAAACTTGTGAAAAGTATGGGCATAATAGTCGTACCTGCCCAATGCGCAACGTTGACGTATGACGAAGGGGGTCGTATTGCTCTTTGGTTTAAATTTGAATTTAAACATGTTGCTTTGTTTTTTACTTCGTCACTGACTTGTGTTTATTTCGCATTTGATGTTGGTTTTCAATAATGGATTTGGTGTGGTTTTGTTTATTGGATTTGTGTTTCTATTCTGTTTATTAATTTTATATTTCCCGTTTTTTAGATAGGATGGTCGTGGTACTCTTTTATTCCGTTTTCATTTATTCAGTAACCACTTCCATCTTACACAGTATAGTATCTTGTGGATGCACAAAGTAACTGGAATTTTGTGCATGTTTGCACAGATCTTTCCTTCGAGGTTGCACAACAATTTATTTGCCTTTGTAATTCGGTTTCGCGTCTTGTCTTGTACCCCCCTTTGATGTACCCTATTATTTCAACTCGGGGGTGTCATGCGGACATGCATGTTATTAACGCTACAATGTTAAGTTGACTTTTTACCAGCGCTAAGACGTCCCCCTACTGGGATGCATGTTGTGTTTCTGTGTGGGTGTACATCATATTAACGTGTCAAAATCTATTTAGTGGACTACGGGTTATTTGTTTTGGACATACGGTGGTATTATTTCATTCTTTTTCCTCACATTATGATGCCACATCCCACTTGCACAGTTCCGGTCATTGTGGTTGCACACGGTCACTGGAATTTTATGCACGGTTGCACGTATGCTCCCATCAATGTTGCATACTATTTCATCTGCACTATACCCGTTTGTGTTTTATTTTGATTCCCCGATTTGTTAACTTCACCCTATCGCATAGTCTAGGGTAGGGACTTTGGCATTAAATCTGGGTTTGTGCTCTGTCTTGCACGTTCGGTTCCTTCGCTTTAACCGATCATTGTGACTAAGGGTGGTCATGCCAACATGCATTTCAATACAACTTTAAACTTAAGTTGGTTTATTACAGTTGTGCCTATCACCCCTACCGTTGTTCATTTTCTTTTTCTATGTGGGTGCACACTACCTTCACGTGTCTTAATGTTTTTAGCGGTCTACGGGTTTTTTTTTTGTTGCCATTTTGCAGTGCATTACTTTAGTAACCGCCGATGCACACACCTGTTCATCCGGATATAACGTAATTGCACAAAGGTGTAATCCACTGAAGCACGAATTAATAAGTGTGCATTTACAGCGGAATAACTTTTTAAATAAAAACCATGCATCTACATTTCGCACAACTTTACCCAAAAAAAGTTGTCCCTTGCCGAAAAATTATTACAAGTGTTAAACCTTTCATTGGTGTCCTTAGTCATGGGTTTTAAAGTCGTCAAAAAAATGCACAATCACACATTTTACTTGCTTAGCGGAATTGCGTGAACACTCCCTTGCCGTACAGTGGTGAGCTTTGGAAGCTTTTGTTGTGTTGCTCATTGCATTCGCTGAGCAGGATTTTCTTCATGTACTTCGCTCGGTATTCTTCTATTGTGGCTTTGTCTCCCTTGGTCAGCCCACATTCCCAACTCTTCGCTTTCTGCCCAATGAAGGATTCCATGTGCCTCATTGTATATACTCCACTATCTGGGTTTTCTGTTGCATCCCTCCAAGGCATTTGCATTCTCTTTGGTTCCATTTCCAGTATTTCAGCCGCCCTTTTATGGTCCTTGTTATCGTCTAGGAAGCACCCGAGCATGTCCTTCTGGTTTCATACATAGACATGGTTAGTAACTTTTATCATATCACCGGTTAGCAACACATTTATATCTATATTGCACCTAAAGAGCAGTAACAGATGCACAGTTCCTATGAATAGAAGTTCTTGCCTCGTAACAGTTGCACAGTTCCTATGATTACAGCAGTAACAGATGCACATTTATATCTATATTCAACACGCATATGATTAGAAGTTCTTACCAAAATATCCGGGATTTTCCCATACACTTCCTCTTTTTTCCCAGCAGAAGAGTTGTCAATGATTTGCATTGTCCTTCCCTTTAGATCGGCGGCGATGACATAGTAGTGAGAATTGTTACATATTGGGAATATGAACTGCATTGCGCATTGAATTCGATTTGGTTAGCAAGAACATTTTTAAAACATGAACACATACATTTGTTACTTCTTAGACTCTTAAGTCGTATGTTAACTTACCATGTCAATCTCTGTCCACTTCTTGTATGGGCTGAAAGTCATCTCGCTTTTCATTTTCCTTTTAAATAGTTTGAGCTGTTGTGCTCGTGTCCCTGTCCATCCCACCACTGTTTCCATCTGTGCATGCATACATAGTCATATTTAGTCAAATACAGTCTTCATATTATTGGAGTATTTCAAGTATTCCTTTTTTTTTTTAATAAAATAGAATTTGCATACCGTTAGTTTGGTTGATGCAAAGAATCGTGCCGAATCAAGGATTTGTTTTGCCCGTTCTTTGTCATTTAGTACGCATGCCCAGCTGTCTATAACTGTCGTGTTTACTTCTTTGCCCGTGTCTAGTGTCAGCATGTCAGATCTTAATGCTCGTTGGTTGTTGAAGTGGAAGAGTTCCTCGTCCCTGCGTGGTTGCAAATCAGGTGATGTGTAATATTATTTTTCATTAGGTGTTGAATTATAATGTGATCTTTCTTACTTGTCAGCATTTGCATTCTCGATTATCCACTTCTTCATCTCACTTGGGGTGGGGGAGTACCATTTTGTGAGCTCTCTTCGTGCTATGCGATCATGCTCTGACGGTGTGCCTGGGTTTTGTGGTAAGTTGGTCGTCTTGCCTTCATTACGTTGCACTTTCATTGGTGCCCTTTCTATGGTCCCTCCTTGGTCTCCTTTGTCCTTTCCATTCGGGTTAATCAGTTGCTGCAAAATGTGTGTTTTAAAATTAATCTAGCTCCCATGTTTTTGGTCATTGTTTGCCCACTGTGTGATTAAACTTTTCGAGACTAGTTTATTTATTTTCACAAATGTAGCTAACTTTTAGACGTCTAATAGCCATACCATGTACATCCGTCTTATATGGTAACATTGCAATTCAGTTTACCACATTGCTGCACAATCAGTCCCCAAACACTTCACATTCTAACTACCCAAACATTTCACAGATGCACAATTATCAACTTTTTAGTTCAAACTCATTTTCAAATATTTCACACATCCACTTCCCAAACCTTTACCTATTTTTAAATCACGCAACATTGGCATTTTGTTTCCCAATATCATGCACATTATTTTAGTTTAAATTATTTTCCATAACGAAGCTTATATCGATTTAGCACGCGACATACCTCCGGAGGTGTGACGAATGAGTCTTCTGGTTGGTTTGGCGTGGGGTGCTTATCATTGCCGTGTATTGATGCGTTCCTGGTTTCTCTTCCTTCATCTTCCGTCTGCATCGCTTCCTCGCACTGCATTTTCGAACATTAAAATCACACTGCCAATCTGATATTGTTCAAAATAATATATTTGTGGTGCATTTTACATTTGTCCTATTTATGAATATTCCTTTTTTAACTTACAGCATCATCTTCAATCACGGGGTCCTGATTTGGTTCACTCACCACCAGTACAGTGTGCATCTCCTGGGTTAATCCTAGACTGAATGATGGCATTTCATATGCTGCCTCGGTGTCTCCCATATGCATGTTTATCTCATTTTGTACTTCTGTCTCCGTGTCGCCTAAATCAGCTTCGCCACCCTCCTCACCGTTACTTTTTGATGCACTGCTCACTGGCTCTTCGGCACCTTGTGTTTCGGGGTGTGCTTGTTTGTGCTTGCATTTTTCTCTCGCTGCCACATATCGTTGTCCTACTCTTAACAGCAACTTTCCCGCCTCCACTAACTTCTCGAACGTCGTATGACTCAGTGTGCACTTTCCAGCTTCATCCGCAAGTTTAGTGAGTTCTTGCACTTTAGTTATAACCTGGTTTGCATCATCTACAAACCGTACCTCCATGGCCTGCCATTTCGTGGTCCAGATTGTAAGTGCTAACACAATCAACTAGCTGGTTTTTAACCAATTATAGCTCCTTATTAAATTAACCTTATAAGTTTTTACCTTTACTGCATCTTCGGCTTCATTTTCTTGGTTTTCGACTCTGTTGTGATCGTTCAATTGCGCGTATTCTTCTCCGTTTGTCTCAAACACTCCTAAACCAAACCCCCCCTTCTTAATCTCCGCAAACTCACGCTCGTTTAACAGTTTTGCAGTCCACCCTATGAATGATGGTCTGTTTCGCTCTACATATCGGCATGGGCTCACAACTTTGTCCACGTACAACATCTGCATTTTCATTTCTCATGACAACATTTGTTATTATCATAATCATATACTCAATACACAGATTACCATTCAACCTCACGCCAAAACTAAAATTAATTACACACAGAATGCTAAGCTTACCGTTATGAATAGCAATGGTCCAGTAAATTTTTTGTGCTGCTTTGTCACCCATTTGTTGTGGCATTCAACTAGCTCGTCTATCAGATACTTGCACCAATTCAGTTCCCTTATCTTGCTCACATCTTTGAGCTCGTGCATTATTGATTGATTTGCATACCCATTTTGTTGGATGCAGATTAGGACGCTTGCTACTAGGACTGTGAAGTACCTCTCGAACCAAATTCCACCATCTTTTTTCTCTTTTAACAACAACCCTATCATGTAAGGGGTTATTGTGTGGTCCCCCTTTTCGTATTCTGCTCTCCATGCATCGAGCTCGGCATATTTCGCATTCCGGCCCCTCTTTTTAATCTCCCGGGGTCCTCGTGGAAATCCAAGAACTGCCTCCACATCCTCTTCTGTTATCTTTAGCAACCGGCCATTTCCTAAATTTAACGTCTTTGAACTCCCGTCAAAGTTCTTCATCAACCAATGCCCCATTCGCAGAGGCGTGTCTTCGACCTTCAGTTTCAACAAATCTCCAAAGCCTAGTGCCCTAACTGCAGTCCTTTGCAGCGATCCAAATTTTTTCATCGGTTCAACGAGGTGTTTTGCCATAGCCCGGGTCTCGAATTTTGGAAATCATGCCTCCTCTTCCGGTAGTAGTTCGTATTCTGAGCAATCATTGGTATTCGGTCTCCTTTTGGTGGGCTTACGAAGTCGTCATCTAGGTTGGGATCACTCACAATACTTGGCTGCACCTTTGATATTTTTGCCTTCTTCCCTGCACACATATTCACCAACAAGGAACAAACATAAATGGCATAGCTCAGTATGCAACAAAATGCCACATGCCACACTTCATACTTTATTTATATTAGGTTGCAGTTAAGGGGTCCCATTTTTTTTTTTTTTTCCTTTCTAAGTGAAGACACTTTGGTAAAGACAAACTTTAGTCAATCATTTATTGCCTTATACCCTATTTGTTTTTTTCCCCATCTGTTCCTGTTTGGTCCCCCGATTCACTTTTTCCTAATTTTGCAGCCAATCATGTATTCATGCAATGTGTTTTTAATTCCTTTTCCTGCACAACATTATCCATTCTTATTATTGTCTACACTGCACATATGCACACACTTACAGAATCAGACATCAAAACTGCAACATTATCCATTACTCACATTATTTAATTTATACAATGCTTAATTTTATACACCCTACCATCACAGTTTCAAAAACAGTCATAAAACTATGCTTAATAAACTACAAACATGGATTTTTCATTTGTGCATTACAGTATATCAGCCCAGTGCTTCTTCATCAATGGGTAACTAAACAGTCATGTTTTTTCCCACTGTTGCTTATCAGTGCTAAACATTAAATAAGAAAAATTAAAAAAAAAAAACAAAAAAACAAATACAAACAGTCAGAACATACATCGTCAGTTTTTTTCACCCCTTACATCACTGTGTCATAACAACTACATTTGTATGCACAACTAGCAAAAATTATTCCACTTTTTTTTGTGCTTTATACCATATGAACACCGTGGTTCTTCATTAACGGGCAACTAAACACAGCAAAATTTTTTCCAGTCTTGCTAATCTTTCTTAAAAAATTAAAAAAGAAATAAAAAAATATCACACATCCAGAACACCCATCGTAAAACTCACGGTTCAGATGGTTCTTCCCGAAATAAGCCCACTAATACCCCCATACCTATGTAGAATTCTCCTCAAACTCGCCGGTTTTCTCCGATTCCGGCAGAATCGCTGCCGTCATCAACTTCAAACACTCTGTTTTTTTTCCCAAATCCAACCCACCATTTTTCTGTTTTGTAACCCCTAATCAACTAACACATACATGCAATTCCATTTTGCACTCAATCGCGCATAAAAAATAAAGACTGATTATTAAAAAAAAAAAAAAACACTTACGCAGTCTGATCGAAGCTTCGATTGACGCACACCGGTTGCTCCGCCTGGGTGTTCCGTCAGCCATTGGTACGGTGTTGAAGTCGCCGGTAGGAGTTGGTCGTGGGTGCTGCCGTTTCGTCTGCTACAAGCTTCTCGAATGTGCATATCCGACAACTCTCCTTCCTATTTGCACTCTACAACCCTACGCGTTAAGACCCGTAAACTAAGGGGCTTTCCATCCAAGTATTGCACAATTAATAGTCGTTTTACTTCTTTACCCCCAACTTAATTAGACATTAACTTTTTACACCCAACTTCATTACCCATTAAGTTATTAAGCCGTGTTAGGGGCGTTTGATTTCCATCTGGTCAGCACGTTTGGGCCGTTAGATTCTCTAATCTAATGGTGGTATTTTAACCTTAGACCTCACCTTAGACATAAACCTCACTAGAACGCCACCCTATATTACTATGTAGTATATATGTATATATATAATACAATGTTGCAAAAATCACGCCTAGGCGCCATTGCGCCGCCGCGAAGAAGGCCGAAATCGGCCATCTCCGCGGCCGGCCGGCTAGGCGGCCGCCTAGACCGCCTAGCCGGCTGAACCGGCGCTTTTAATTTATTTATTTTTGAAAATGTCGGAAAACTTTCGGAAGGCATAACTTTTGACTCGGTTGTCCGATTTGGACAATTTTTTTTTTTCAAATCGCGTAGTTTTTCGAGATCTATACACCGCAAACAGCCAAAGGCGGTTTGGTCCACTAATTTCTCAAAAAAATGCTTCTTTAGCTCTTAATTTTAGTTTTTTTAATGTATTTAAATGGTTTAAACAATATTTTGAACACTTTTACAACCACTTTCGTAAATAGTTTCTAAGAAATAACTATGGAAAACTTATGTTTTATTACTAAATTTTAAAAATTTTTAATTTTTAATTTTATTTTTAATTAAAAAAATAAAAAAATAAAAAATTAAATAAAAATTAAAAAAAAAATCGGCGCCTAGGGGGCGCCTAGCGTGTTTTGCAACATTGATATAATATTAATATTTTTAATAATATAACTTTTTTTTTAATTTTTAAATACGAAAAAATTTAATATTATTTGTAGATTTTACTTATAATTTTGAACATTGAATTCCAAAAAAAAAAAAAAAAAAGGCACAAGTGTCAGGGCATGATTATGTGGCATTAAAATAATTAAAAATTGTGGCTAATTAAAATTTGCTCCCAGTCAGTAAATAATTAAAATTGTTATTAATAAATGTTCATCATCCATCTTCATTAAAATTGCCCAAAACTCCCCGGACCGGCTCGAGGGGCCCACCAACTCGCATGGCGCAAATTATGCTCTGCAACCGAATGCACCATGCGCATGGTGCATTCGATGCAAAACGACGTCGTTTTGGTTAAAAAAACGCGTGTCCCAATTAAAAACGAAATCAGGTTTGATTTCCGGCAATAGCATTTTTATGTATCTATAAATTCATAACTATATATCCATAAATTCATAACTATATATCCACAAATTCATAACTATATATCCACAGTGAATGAATGAAGTAAATATCTACAATGAATGAACTAAATATCCATAAATTCATAACTATATATCCAGAAATTCATAACTATATATCCACAATAATGTTATTGCCGAGAATCGAACCTGATTTTTTTTTTAAGTGTGACGCGTATTTTTAGTCAAAACGATGTCGTTTTGCATCGTATGCACCATGCGCATGGTGCATTCGGTTGCACAGCATAACTATTGGCGGGCTTTGGTTGCATGAATCCTAAGTTGCGGGATTGGTGGACCGACTCGCAAAAGCTCGCAAAAAATTAGGCTCAAAATATTTTGCATATGCATCCCCTGGAAAATGACTTCCCCCCAAAAAAGGGAAGTCATTTTCCCCCAAAACATACATATTTTCCTTTGACTAATGCATCATTCTCCATTGACCTCATTTTCCCCCCTTTTGCCAAACACTGAAAACTCGGAAAACATTTTCCGGGTTTCCAAACGCACCCTTAATTGCAAAATATGAAATTTTTCACAATTTAGTGAGAAAGATTTACATATCCAAGATATATAGGAAAAAATTTGGTTGTGACGATCAAATTATCCTCTCTAATAACTTTATCTTCCTTATAAATTGCAATTTAATGTGTATTGGAGGATTAAATTAATGTCCAACACAAAAATTAAAATAAGTAAATACTTAATATAATTTTTAAATATTAAGTAATTAATATAAAACAAAATTAATTATTTTCAATATAAACAAAATTAAAATAACAAAATCTTTACTACTATTTTCAATAGTAGTAAAGATTAATATTGTTCTTCCAAAAGGTTGAAGCCCAAACCGAAACAAGTTAGCCCGCAAGGCCAACCAATTTCCGGACGACATTCGTGCCCCTAGGTGCCGGCGCGCACGAGCTTGAATCAAGCCATTTTTCATCTCGTCTAGTTGGAATTTGATTTGCACCCCCCCCCCCCCCACCCCCCGCGCGAGAGAGCCTCTATGCTATACAATTCTACAAGCTTCAAAAGAGCTCTTGTATATAAGGGGGGAAAATCTTCATTCCAAAGCAATGTGGGACAAAAGCTCACTTTTTCCCTTCATTTTCCAACTCAAATGGGTCTACTTTGAGAATAGTATCTCATTCACCCATTATCACTACGAAGAACCCGAATCCACTTTGACCCGACCCAAATCGGAAGTGGACCCCACTGATAATTGTATCACAAAATAACCATGTGATTCGAGAAAAATCATCAACAAACGTAACAAAATATTTAAAACCGAGTTTAGAGGTCACAGAACACGGACCCCAAATATCAGAATGCACTAACTCAAAAGGAACAGACGCTCGTTTGTAAACCCTAGGACTCAAAGGCACACGATGGTTCTTGGACAACTGACACGACTCACAATGTAAAGAAGACAAACGTGAAAACTGCGGACGCAATTTCTTCAACAAGGGTAGGGAAGGATGCCCCAGACGACAATGAGCTTCTATTGGAGTGACAACACCCGAACAAGCAACGGGCTCCCGCCTCGTGGCGTCAAGAACGTAGAGGCCCCCAGACTCGCGCCCCTTACCAATAACCCTCTTCGTCAAAAGATCCTGAAACAGATAATAATCAGGGAAGAACGTAACAGAACAGTTTAAAGTACGGGTAAGTTGGCTGACCGAAATTAAGTTGAATGAAAAATTAGGTAGATGCAAGACAGAAGACAAGGGGAGCGAAGGGATGGGCGCAATGGTACCGGACCCAAGAACATGGGAGGCAGAACCATCTGCTAAGGTGACAGGGGAACTATGTGGGCGAGAAGAAAGCGTGGAAAACAAACTAGAGTTACCTGTCATATGATCCGTGGCACCCGAGTCTATAACCCACTTGGAGGAGGATGAGAGAAGGCACGTAGTTGCATTACCTGAGTCAACAATAGCAGTGACTGAAGAGGATGAACGCTTTAAAGATTCTTGATACTGAGAGAACTTGGCAAACTCGTCGGCAGATACAGTGATCAACTTGGAAGATGCCTCAGGTGTGGATGCAGCATTAGCAGTCGGATTTCCTCGCTCCCTCAACCACCTCCTACAGTCCCGTTTTATGTGGCCAGGCTTATGGCAATAGTGACACACAATACCACCAGAAGTGTATCCCTGGGAATTTTTTCCATTCCCACTGCGAGGATGACGGCCAACGAGAGCATTGTTGGATGGGATGGTAGCCTCAGGCACACTTGGTTGCGATTGCACCGACCGACTCAGACGTGGAAAAACATTAGCAAGAGAAGGGATGACAGAGCTACTAAGAATTGTATACCTCGCCGTGTCAAACTCAGAAGGGAGACCTGCCAAAAAACTCAGAACAGCCAATTGTTCACGTTGGTTTTGCTGCTCTTTAATGTCAGCAGTGAATGGCATAAGCTGATTAAGTGCCTCATAAGTCTTCTTAAATTCCATAAAGTATGTAGGGAGAGACAAATCATGTTTTTCAACACGGAAAAAGGACTTACAAACATCATAAACACGAGTAATATTCCCTTTCCCAGCGTATAAGTATTCCAAATACTCCATCAACTCTTTAACAGAGGCACAGTGACTAATGAACCCAACAATACCCTCATCAATGGAATTACGAATTTGTAGGAACAAACGGGCATCATCCCGTACCCAAGTAGAATCTTGGTCAGCCAAAGGTTTAGACAAGTGGTCACTTTTATCCAAACTAGTAAGATAAAGCTTAATGACATGAATCCATTCCAAGTAATTAGAGTCATTAAGCTTACAATCCGTGATTTTAGAATTAACAGGAACTATATCAGTGACAACCACAGACGTATTCCTAGCCATACCCACAAATTTAGGACCGCAAACAGAGCAGAAAACACACAAAATAAAAACGGAGCCGAAGGGTAACGAAACAACCTGACCGTAGAATCGAAAAGACCGACGCAAAACTGGTCCAAATTGAGCCCGGAACCGAGATCCCCGAACTCAGGCGACCCTGGGAAGACCGGCTGGAAAATTTTCTGGTCGCCGGAGAGCCCTCACGCGCCGGCGCATGGCGGCGGCGGCGGCGGCTGTCGGTGGCGCGTGAGGGTCACGCGCAGGTCGGCTCGGCCTGAAAATTTCCAGGCAAGGTCGCCGGACGACGGCGAGTGGCGGTGGACCGGCGGTGAGGACAGGAGACGCCGGAATTTTTTTTTTTTTTTATCGCCCTAGCTCTGTTACCATGTTAAAGCAGTGAGAAGTTACCTCTGTAGCTCTCTCTCATTCTGTGTGTCTATAGAGCTAGTCAACTACTCCTTAAATATAAGAAGAGTCTGAACTGATATGGTAAGCAAATATTCAGTTCTCTAAAATATGGGATACTCAATCACAGAGAATATTCTCCCAATATTCTATAACAATAGGGAAGTCTTAATTTACAGTGTTTGGTATTTCTATCACAAATATTCAAAGAGAATGACACTTCGTGTGACAGTATTATGTAGGTGAGGAGTGCGATTACGTGACATTAGCTGCTTTGCTGATTTGTTCACCTGCCTTTAGTTTTATCAATTGTTATTAATGAACTGCTTTCAGATTAATATCCCTATTTTATCTTTCACATCTAAAACTTTAGAATTTTAGATAGCCAAGTTCACCAATAACTGATTTAAAAGATACTGTTTGATTGCTTCTAGAATGCGCCTCATTGCACTTCAATATTTCAATGACAATGATGGTTATTGAGCTAGGAAATTTAAGGTGTTAAAGATGAACTAATTGATATCTTGGTTTCTGTGCAGACACAATCATCTATGAAGCAGTCGAAGGAGTTGAGATCTTTGTGCTTGAGGATCATTTCATTTATTCTTAATAAATATGAAAATCATGATTTTAGTTCCAAATTTTGGGATTCCTTTTTTAAGTCAGTGAAACCATTAATTTCTGGTTTCAAGCAGGAAGGTGCCAGTAGTGAGAAACCAAGCTCATTATTTTCTTGCTTTCTTGCAATGAGTAGAAGCTATAAACTTGTACCATTGTTGTATAGAGAGAAGAACCTTGTTCCTGATATTTTTTCTATGATCCAAAGCTATTGTTTGTTGTGTTCTTAAGTTCATTGAGAACCTTTTGACTCTATAAAGATGTTACTGCTTCCTCACCTTGATGTTCTTGTGTCCAGTTTGCATAATCTTTTTGTGAATGATGGGCCAATAAAAAGGTATGGATTATACATTATAGGAACTATTTTTAGATGACTGCCTCTCCTGATATATGATTTTCTTGGTGCTTTATGTTTACCTTGGTTGAGTGATTCTATGTGTGTGTGTTTTGGGTAGGCATAATTAGTTAATATTGGTGTATATATTTCCCCCAAACTTGTTTGTGTATGTAATGCACACATATACAGGTAACCATGATATAACACTGACAGGATATATCAATTTGGTATACCCTTTTTAGTATAAAAATTTGAATTTTCCTCATCCCACTCTTGGAAAAGGAGGAAAACGAACAATAGAATCATGATTACCTAGATGATGCAAGTACCTTGATGTCCGGGGTTCTGTTTGTGATGTTCTTGATGCTCTTGCCAGAAATGATTCATCATTACTTAATTTGGTACATTTCCGCCTTGGAATTTCCTATTGGTGTTATTTTGAGTACATGTTCTTTGACCCACCTGAGGATGTTAATTCTTTTGTGTACCTAACCCCCTTTAATCACCTCATGCAGGCAAAACTTCTTCGTGAACTGAATGCAACCTCTGCTTCAGAGATGGGTGATCTTGATTATGATACTATTATTTCTGCTTATGGAAAGTTGAATGTAGTTTTCTTCCATAATGTTGAAGAAGAACATGCATTAATTATTTTGTCAAATTCTATACGTGACATGTCATCTGAAGATTTGATTCTCAGGCAGAGTGCATTTAGATTGTTGTCATCATTTGTTGAATATTCTGGTCAAATTCTTGAACAAGAAATGAAACCTGAACAAGGGTGTTCTGGATCCTGGGTTATGTACATAATAAACAACTTTCTCTTAAAGCACATGGGAAATGCAATGAGAAAAGAAGGCGCAGCTCAAAAGGTATTTGTTTTGTAGTTTTAGCTATAACTTTTTAGTCTTCCATTTTTTTTTTTTTTTTTCTCCCAATTGTGCATCTTATTTCTTATTCATGAGTACTTGCAGTGGTTAGAACTTGATGCTTGCTTTTAAGGGAGTAATATTTAATACCTGCTAGTTAAGTGGGTGTCCCTATTATCAGGAGTAATGTTGTTTCTAATATTTTTGTGCTGGTTGTCAGCTATGGATTGGTCTACTGCGTGAAATGGTTTTGAAGCTTCACAAGATGGTGGAATTCAAAACATATCTCGTTTTGGCAATGTTGTCAGATGTTTCCGTGAGATGACTCTGAAACAAGACAAACAAAAAGTGTTAATGCGGCTTATCTGCACCATTCTAGACCAATTCCATTTTTCAGAAGCCAATTTTGTTCATGAAATTGAAGGTTCTATGGAGCATATGTCAGATCCAGACACTAGTAAAAAAATATCTGCAGTGTCAAGCACCTTTACTAGCAATGGTGACCTGTCTAAGATTCAGATTTGTCTCAAGAAAGACGTGCTTCCTAAGGTACAGAAATTTTTGATGTCTGATTCTCAAAATGTCAATGTAACTATCAGTTTAGTTTAGTTGCCCTCAAGGTGCTGAAGTTACTTCCTGGTGACATCATGGAATTGCAACTTCCAAGCATTATACATCGTATTTCTAACTTCCTTAAGAATCGTTTAGAAAGTGTCCGAGATGAAGCTAGATCTGCCTTGGCAGCTTGCTTAAAAGAGCTTGGATTGGAATACTTGCAATTTATCATCAAAGTCTTGCGAGGCACTTTGGAAAGAGGTTTTGAATTGCATGTTCTGGGATACACATTGAATTTTATATTGACAAAATTTCTTCAAAATCCCACTAGTCTAAATTTGGATTATTGTCTAGAAGATCTTCTTTCTGTTGCTGAAAGTGATATACTTGGCGATGTGTCAGAAGAGAAAGAGGTAGAGAAGATTGCTTCAAAAATGAAGGAGACTAAAAAGCAGAAGTCCTATGAGACCCTCAAGTTGATTGCCCAAAACATCACATTCAAAACCCATGCCTTAAAGCTTCTTTTGCCTGTTACTGTGCATCTACAGAAGCAGCTGACTCCAAAAGTGAAAACAAAATTGGAGAACATGTTGAATCATATATCTTCTGGTATACAATGCAATCCATCTGTGAATCAGAAAGAGCTCTTTGTGTTTGCATATGGTCTCATCAAGGATGGCTTAAAGGATTGTAACTTCATGTATTTCATATCTTTCAATAAAATGGAGACACCTATTTATACAAGACTACATGTACTAACTAAGGAAAATAAATCACTAAGAATATACTTAGAATCCCTAAGATTACTCAAATATAATCCTATCAGAATATACACAGAATCCTTAAGATTAGCTGAATATAATCCTATCAGAATAATGTCTAACACTCCCCCTCAAGTTGGAGCATAGATATTGATTATGCCCAACTTGTTACACAAATAATTTACTCGAGGCCCATTCATGGCTTTTGTAAAAAGATCTCCTAATTGTTATCCTGTTTTCACAAACCCTGTAGAGATTAAGCCTCGTTGTATCTTTTCACAAATGAAATGACAATCAACTTCAATATGCTTGGTTCGTTCATGGAAGACAGGATTGGCTGCAATATGGAGAGCTGCCTGATTGTCACACCATAGCTTCGCAGGGATAGGAGCCTTGAGTCCTATCTCATCCAGAATGTGATATATCCACAAGATTTCACAGGTTGCTTGTGCCATTGCTCTATACTCTGACTCTGCACTTGATCGTGAGACAACACTCTGCTTCTTGCTTCTCCACGAGATCAAGTTCCCACCGAAGAAGACACAAAATCCGGTTGTAGATCTCCGATTCTCCTTAGACCCTGCATAGTCTACATCTGCAAAACACTCAACCTTCATATGTCCATGGTTTTGATACACAATTCCACGCCCTGGAGCCCCTTTCAAGTAGTTCAAGATTTGTTCAACAGCTCTCCAATGATCAACAGTTGGTGATGCCATAAACTGAGTTACAACACTAACCGAGTAAGCGATATCAGGACGGGTTACAATAAGATAGTTTAGCTTACCAACCAATCTCCTATATCTTTCTGGATCATCAAATGGCTCCCCCTCTGGTGTCAACTGTGAATTTGGGATCATTGGAGTATTGCACGGCTTAGCTCCCAGTTTCCCCATTTCTGTCAATAGATCAAGTACATATTTTCTTTGGGAGAGAAATATACCTTTCTTACTCTGTATTACCTCGACACCTAGAAAATACTTTAATGTACCAAGATCTTTAGTCTGAAATTGACCATGAAGAAAGGTCTTAAGAGATGCAATACCAGCCGTGTCACTACCGGTGATGACAATGTCATCCACATAGACAACTAATAAGATAATACCTGTTTTAGAATGCTTATAAAAAACAGAGTGATCAGACTTCCCTTTCACCATGCCAAACCTTTCAATTGCTTGACTGAATTTTCCAAACCAAGCACGAGGGCTTTTGTAAGAAATTCTGAATAGTTCTACTACTCAATTGAAAGATACAAGCCCTAATTTATACAAAGAAGAAGATTGATTATAGGGAAGAAAATCCTATAATCAGGGAAAGTAAATAAAAGGATCACTAAACTAGGAAAGAATAAAATCATATCACTAATTACAGATCCTAAGAATATATGCATATCAATCTAATATTTTCACATATCAATTCTAATATTTCCACACTCCCCCTCAAGCTGAGCTGTATATATTATACAAGCCCAGCTTGGAATTGAATTCTTCAAAGCTCCTTCTAGGTAGAGCCTTCGTAAGGATGTCGGCAATTTGTTTCTTTGTAGGAATGTAGTTGAGTTCAATGATCCTCGAATTCACCTTCTCATAAATGAAGTGCCTGCCTATTTCAATGTGCTTTGTTCTATCGTGATGAACTGGGTTCTTAGCAATGCTGATGGCAGCTTGACTATCACTGTACATTTTGAAAGATGTAGGAGCTTCAATTTTCAACTCATTCAACAACCTTTTAATCCACATCCCCTCACATATACCTAATGCCAGTGCACGGTATTCTGATTCTGCACTACTCCGAGAGACAACTGACTGTTTTTTGCTGCGCCAGGTGACTAGATTTCCCCATACATAGGTACAGTAACCACTAATCGATCGTCTATCAGTCAACTCTCCAGCCCAACTAGAATCCGTGTAGACTTCTAGGTCTCGGTTGTCATGTTTTCTGAAGTGCAAACCAAGACCTGTTGTCATTTTGAGATACCTTAGAATATGATAAACAGCTTCTAAATGCTCCTCATTAGGGTTATGCATATGTTGACTTACAACACTAACAAAGAATGCAATATCAGGTCTGGTGTGGGAGAGATAAATTAGTTTTCCCACTAATCTTTGATAACTCCCCCTCTCTACTGGAATTGGTTCCCCACTCCGATTTGTTTTTAAGTTAGGGTCCATTGGAGTATCTGCTGGTTTACTTCCAAGCATTCCAGTTTCGTTTAGAAGATCTAGGATGTACTTTCGTTGAGATATAACAATCCATTCCTTAGATCGAGCTACCTCCATCCCAAGAAAGTATTTGAGAAATCCTAGATCTTTGATCTCAAATTCTGATGCAAGAAACTTCTTGAGGTTTGAAATCTCACCTGAATCATCTCCAGTTAGGATTATGTCATCCACACAGACAATGAGAATTGCTAGCTTTCCTGTTGAAGAGATTTTAACAAACAGGGTATGATCAGCTTGACACTGAGTGTATCCAAATTTTACAATTGACTTTGCAAACCTATCAAACCATGCCCGAGGTGATTGTTTCAAGCCATAGAGAGATTTTTGTAGTTTGCATACCAGTCGTCCATTGGAGTTCTTTTTCAAACCTGGTGGAATTTCCATATAAACTTCTTCTTCCAATTCTCCATTTAAGAATGCATTTTTTACATCCAGCTGATATAAAGGCCAATCACAATTCACAGCAAGTGATAACAGAACTCTTACTGTATTGAGTTTGGCAACAGGAGCAAAGGTCTCTTGATAGTCAACACCATATGATTGAGTGAACCCCTTGGCAACCAACCGAGCCTTGAATCTGTTGATACTCCCATCTGAATTATACTTGACAGTGAAAATCCACTTACATCCAACTGCATGTTTTCCTTGAGGTAACTCAACAAGACGCCATGTACCATTCTTCTCAAGAGCATTTATTTCCTCATTGACAGCAACCTTCCATTTGGGATCTCTTAGTGCCTCATAGATGTTTGTGGGAATCTGGACAAGATCAAGAGAGGCAACAAAGGCTCGATACATAGGAGTTAATTTCCCATAAGCAACATACCTTTCTATTGGGTGACTAGTGCATGTTCTAACACCCTTTCGTTGAGCAATAGGCAAATCAAGATCATCAATAGCAGTAGATACCAACTCATGGGTCATATAGAGTCCTTACCTTCATGATTTTCAAGGTCAAGTAAGCTCGAATATGTGTTTGAACAGTCCTGGCTTTGCATGTTAGCCTCTATATTTTGAAGTTTTCTCCTTCTATAAACACGGAGTTCTGGTGCTTGAGGAGGTGAATTTGGTAGAGTGTTTTCTGAGGATGGATGGTTGTTTATTAGAGGCGAAGATGGGTTGATTGTAGGAAGAGAGGATGACGGGTGATTGACCATGTTTTCTGGAGTCACATCTGATGAAAGAGGTAATAGAGAACTGGATGATGTAGGTGATAAATCAGGTTGAGTTGGAGTAGGTTGATGCTGGTCTGGTAGGACATTAGGTGAGGGAAAGGTAGCCTGATTATCTTGAAGTGTTTCCCAAAGTTGATATTCACTCAAATGCTCCCCCTGAATACCAGATTTGGGAAAGAATGATTGGTGTTCAAAAAAAGTGACATCCAAAGTATGATAAACTCTTTTTGTGACTGGAGAGTAACATTTGTACCCCTTTTGAGTATTAGAATACCCAATGAAGATGCATCAGTGTGATTTGGGGTCAAGTTTTGTTCTTTTGTGATCATAGATATGGACAAAAGCAGTACAACCAAAAATTTTGAGTGGCAATTCCGAGGAAAAAACTGAGAGGTGAGGGAATGCTTGTAATAACAAGGATCGTGGTTTCTTGAACTTTAAGACACTACTAGGCATACGATTTATGAGGTAAGTGGCAGTAAGTACAGCTTCCCCCCCAAAAGTGTTTAGGCACATGATTTGAAAACATGATGGACCGAGAAACTTCAAGGAGGTGCCTATTTTTTCTCTCAGCTACTCCATTTTGCTGAGGGGTGTTGACACAGGAACTAATATGGACAATTCCCTGATCTAACAAGTATGGACCAAGAATTGAGTTGTAGTATTCTGTCCCATTATCAGTTTTCAAAACTTTAACTTTTTGTTTGAACTGATTTTGAATCATAGAATGAAAAGCTTTAAAAATTAATGCAGTTTCTGATTTTTCTTTCATGAGGAAAGTCCATGTGGTCCTAGTGTGGTCATCAATGAAGGATACAAACCATCTAGAACCATTAACATTTTTCACCCTTGAAGGCCCCCAAATGTCACTATGTATCAACGAAAAAGGTTGAGAAGGTTTGTAAGGACTGCTTGAATAAATGCTTCGAGTATGTTTTGCAAGTTGACACACTTCGCAATGAAAAAGCTTGGGTTTTTTATTGATAAATAAACTAGGAAACAGTTTTTCAAGATAAACAAAATTTGGATGTCCAAGGCGAAAATGCCACAACATAACTAGACTCTCATTGGAAACAGAAACAGAATTGAAACCATAATTTGACTTGGGGAAATGTTTATTTTCAGGAGTGTTTTTGAGAATATAGAGACCACCGCAAATTTCAGCACTGCCAATCACCTTCTCCGAGCCCACAACCTGAAATTCACAAAGCTTAGGATAGAATTTAGTTACACAATTCATGTCTCTAGTGAGTTTACTGATGGAAAGAAGGTTACAACTTAATTTAGGAACAAAGAGAACAGATGAAAGAAAAAGTTCATCAGTTAATTTGATAGATCCTGTTCCTATCACGTTAGAGAGGGATCCATCAGCAATTCTGATCATGGTGGGATTGGTACAAGGTTTAAATGTATGAAAAACTTTTAAATCACCTGACATATGGTCGGATGCCCCGGAATCCACAATCCAAGGACTTGTGTTATTGGAATTTGCAGCAAATGCGTGAGAAGTGGTACCTTGATGACTCATCATACTAACATGTGCTTCAGCGGAAGGTGGGATTGACTGTTGTGCAACAGATATCTGCCCAAAAAGCTTTTGCAGCGCCTCAAGCTGAATTTTTGAGAAAGGACTGACTTCATTGGGTGATGTTTAAGAGGTTGCAGCCACATTAGCACGTGTTTGATCAGTACGGGGTTTAGGTTTCCAATCAGCAGGCTTACCGTGAATTTTCCAGCAAGTCTCACGATAATGTCCAGCCTTTTTGCAGTGCTCACACCATGGTCTGCCCCCTTTTCGAGGCCTACTATCTTGAGAGGAAGTATGAGTGAGCATTGCGGAGATTTCTGAGTGTGAAGTTGTGTCAGCCATCATCAATTTTTGTCGGCTTTCCTCCCTTCTAACTTCAGCAAAAACTTCACGAATGGGAGGAAAAGGTCGGACACTCATGATTCTCCCCTGACCTGATCTAGGTTCTTGTTTAAACCTAATAAAAATCTGAAGGTTCTCTTTTGCTCAACAATATTTTTGTAAAGTGCAGAATCATCAGGACACTTCCAAGAGTATACTTCAAACATATCAAGGTGTTGTCAGTACCTTGTTATGGTGTTGTAGTATTGTGTGACGTTGGAGTCCCTTTGCTTTAACTCAAATAGCTTGGTTTCAGTTTCAAACAGTTCTGAAGTGTTTTCAAAACTGGAATATGCGTCACGTGCTCCATCCCAAATTTCTTTGGCTGTACGATAGAGGAGAAAATTTTCTCTAATCTCAGAAAGCATGGAGTTGATTAACCAGGACATTACCATATGGTTTTCAGATTTCCACTGGCGATAGCTAGCATCAGTTTCCTTAGGCTTCACGGTTTCACCAATGAGGTATTCGTCTTTCCCTCTGCCAGAGACATACATGAGAACTGACTGGGACCATTGAAGGTAGTTGTGGCCGTTGAGCTTATGAGAGGTGATTGGGAGAGGAGAACTATCAAGGACTTGAGGAAGGTTAGGATGATTTGTGACAGTTGAGTGAGAAGGATGTGATGACCCATCTAAAGGTGAGGAATCAACTGGAAGGGTTTCAATAGGTTTAGACATAGTTGCTGGAGAGATTTGGTGAGGGAGGATAGAGAAGAGCTAGGGGTTTAGAGTCAGGCTCTGATACCATGTAAGAAATTCTGAATAGTTCTACTACTCAATTGAAAGATACAAGCCCTAATTTATACAAAGAAGAAGATTGATTATAGGGAAGAGAATCCTATAATCAGGGAAAGTAAATAAAAGGATCACTAAACTAGGAAAGAATAAAATCATATCACTAATTACAGATCCTAAGAATATATGCATATCAATCTAATATTTTCACATATCAATTCTAATATTTCCACAGCTTTGTCTTAGGCCATATAGAGATTTGCGAAGGCGACAAACTTTACCATACTCCCCCTGAGCAACAAACCCAGGTGGTTGCTCCATGTAAACTTCTTCGTGGAGATCACCATGTAGAAAGGCATTCTTAATGTCCAGTTGGTGTAGAGGCCAATCATGCGTAGCAGCCATAGAGATGAGAAATCTAACAGAAGTCAATTTTGCAACAAGGGAAAAAGTGTCAGAGTAATCAATACCATAGGTTTGAGCATACCCTTTTGCAACAAGACGTGCCTTCAATCGAGCCACTGACCCATCAGGATTAACCTTCACCACAAACACCCATTTGCACCCAATGGCCTTCTTACCTATAGGTAAATCCACCAAGTCCCATGTACCATTGAAATCCAAGGCATTCATTTCCTCAATCATAGCATTACGCCAACCCGAATGAGACAGAGCTTGTTTGACAGTTTTAGGAGTTTGTATAGAATCAAGGGAGGCAATAAAAGAGCAGGAAATAGGGGTTAAGTGAGTATAAGAAACAAACGATGAAACAGGATAAGTACATGACCTTTTACCTTTACGAAGGGCTATGGGCAAGTCAACTTGATCAGACGACGAAGAGACCGGCTCAGGACATGAATCGGGCATATTGTCTGGGTTGGGGTCAACGATATTTGAAACAGACCGTTGTTTACGAGAATATACCTGAGTGATTGGTGGTCGGAAAGGTGGAACAGATGTGGAAGTAGTGGTAACCGTATAGATGAGAACATCATCATCCTGCACATGGCTTACGGATTCTGAAGAGGATGAGAAGGGAAAATCTTCATGAAATGTGACATCAATAGACACTAGATATCTTCCCGTTGACGGACAATAACACCGATACCCTTTTTGGACAAGAGAATATCCCAAAAAAATGCATTTTAGAGACTTTGGATCTAACTTTGTGATATGAGGCCTAACATCTCTCACAAAGCAAGTACATCCAAAAGTTTTCGGTGGAATAGGATACACAATTTTTTGAGGATAAAGACACTGATAGGGTGTTGCACCATGCAAGACTGAAGATGGCATACGGTTGATCAAAAAACATGCAGTAGAAACTGCATCCGCGCAAAAGTGTTTAGGAACCTGCATTTGGAACAGGAGAGCCCGAGCAGTTTCTAGTAAGTGCCTATTTTTCCTTTCAGCAACCCCATTCTGAGATGGGGTGTCAACACAAGATGATTGATGTAAAATACCATGTTCAAGCATATAAGAAGAAAAGGTTTCAGAAAAATACTCTTTAGCATTGTCACTTCTTAATACACGAACAGGTATATTAAATTGTGTTTGTATCTCAGCACAAAAAACACGGAAATGAGAAAACAATTCAGAACGACTTCTCATGAAAAAAGTGAGGTAGTCTTCTCCCAGGAGCTTAGCCTTGTGTGAATAACCTTTTTTTTAGTGCCAACAAAGTATAACCAGGTCATGCGAGAGTAGTCATCAACAAAAGTAACAAAATATTGAAATCCAGATTTAGACATAACACGACATGGACCCCAAACATCTGAATGCACTAACTCAAATGGAGCATTTGCTCGTTTATTGACTCTAGGACTCAAACTAACTCGATGATGTTTAGCAAACTGACAAGACTCACAATTTAAAGAAGACACCTTACTAAATTGCGGACACATCTTTTTCAACAACGGTAAAGAAGGGTGTCCTAAACGACAATGAACTTCAAAAGGTGTACCCATCCCAAAGCAGGCAACAGTTCTTGGAGTGTTAGAATCAAGAACATAGAGGCCACCAGACTCATGTCCTCTACCAATAATCTGCTTCGTCGTAAGATCCTGGAACAGGCAATGAGTAGGAAAGAAAGTTATAGAACAATTAAGAGCATTAGTGATTTGACTATTTTTTTTTTTAAAAGACAAATTAAAAGACAAGTTGGGAAGGCTCAAGACAGAGGACAACGAGAGTTTAGGAGTTGGATTAGCAGTGCCTATCCCAAGCACCCTAGAGGTGGATCCATCCGCTAGAGTGACCTGGGGAGAGGAAGAAGAGGATTGAAAGGTAGAGAGGAGACTAGAGTTACCTGTCATATGATCCGTGGCACCCGAATCAATAACCCATTTGGAAGCGGAAGAGACAAGGCAAGTGTTGGGATTACCTGAGGTGGCAGCAGCTACAACTGAGGCAGATTATGAGGATTCTTGGTACCTTAGGAACTTAGCATAATCATCTGCAGAGAGTACAACTATTGTCTCATCTTTTCTCACTATTAGCTTCGGAAGACACCACATTAGCATACCGATTTCCCTGATTTCTAGTCTGAAGCTTTCGGCAATCCTTCTTCATGTGCCCCGGTCTGTGACAATAGTGACAAATGATTGTATTAGACTGCTGTCCATGAGAATCCCTACTGTGATATGATGACTTCACAGGCTCCTCCTTTGACTTCTGGCTGACAAGGACGCTACTTGACTGAAGGGGATGGTAGGTCTCTGCGCGTAAGACTCTAGAGAATACATCAGATAGCGATTTGAGTTCTGCTCTAGACAATATCTGTGATTTGGCTGGTTCTAGCCGAGGATGAAGGCCAGCCAAAAAACTCATGATGGCCATTTGTTCTCGCTGTTTCTGCTGCTCTTTTATATCCAACGTGAATGGCATTAACTCATTAAGCGCCTCATAAGTTTTTTTGAACTCCATAAAGTAGGTCTGCAGAGGTTTGTCAAGCATTTCGGCCCGATAAAAAGTCTTACAAACATCATAGATTCGAATAATGTCGCCCTTACCCGAATACAAAAAATTAAGGTAGTCTAAAAGCTCTTTTACAGTTTCACAGTGACTGACAAAACCAAATATCTCAGATTCAATTGAATTCCGTATTTGAAGAAATAACTTAGCATCATCACGCAACCAAGTTTGTTTAGTTTTGTCATCCTCAGGTGGATTTTCAGTCATATGACCATCTTTGTCAATACTACGCGTATATATTTTAATGGTTCGTTTCCAATCCAAATGATTTGAGCCATTTAGTTTGTGTTCTGTGATTCTTGCATTTATTGGAAGAATATCAGACACAACAAGAGACCGATTTTCAGTAATTATGCTAGACAACCCAAACCACCCAAACCAAACAAACAGAGGCAATTCTCCAAACCCACACAAAATAGGTAGCAGGCAGTCACAAACCAAACAACCAGCAATGCTTCAAACCCACACAAACCAAACAGCTAGCACAACACTGTCGACCAAAAGAGAAGACAGAAAAATATTACCGGGACCTTCAATGCCAAAACCGAGCTTAGAGCAGTGTTGTGGAAGGCCAGACGACCTTGGGAAGGGAAACTGAAGCAGATTCCAGCAGCGGAAGAAGACTCACGCGCAGAAGAAGAGAACGGGAGAAAAAAAAAATTTGTTTTTTTTTTTTTTTTTCTTACAGAGGTTCTGATACCATGTAACTTCATGTATTTCATATCTTTCAATAAAATGGAGACACCTATTTATACAAGACTACATGTACTAACTAAGGAAAATAAATCACTAAGAATATACTTAGAATCCCTAAGATTAGTCAAATATAATCCTATCAGAATATACACAGAATCCTTAAGATTAGCTGAATATAATCCTATCAGAATAATGTCTAACAAGGATGAACATTTTGGCCATGAAGACACACTCATCTCAGATGAAGGCAAACAAAATAAAGATGAAGTGAGGGCTGAAAACACTAATTCAAATAGATTGATCAGTGTTGATCGGCAATATTCTTATCTGATTACAGAATTTGCTGTTGGGATACTGCAGAACTACCTAAGGAACATGGAGCTAGACAAAGAGGATGAGAAGTTGTTGTTAAGGAATATATATTTGATATATAGAATCTCTATATATTAGGCAGTTTAGGGTTTTAGGTATGTAGGACATATGGAAACTTGTTTCCTATTCGTAGTTTTCTAGTACCTATTTATAGGGCTTTGTATTTTCTATTCCTATGAGAGTTTGATATAATATATGACAGCACATTAGAAACTCTCTCTCTTCATTTTCGTAACATGGTATCTGAGCCTTTACGATAATTTTTTCTTCCGCTTTGTTGTCGTCACGTTTTGACTAGCGCGTGAGCCTCACGTGCCGCCGGCACGTGAGGCTCCTCCAACGATTAAAAAAATGTTTTGGTCAACTTGTTCCTGAGTCGCCTAATTCTGTTTGTCTTGGTTCTGGACTTAGTTTGGACCATTGACTTTTGTTCTACGGTCAGTTTGTCTCGTTTTGGTGCTGTCTTGTTTTGTGTTTTAGTGCTGTCTTGTTTTGTGTTTTAGTGCTGTCTCGTTTTGTGTTTTGGTGTTGTCTTGTTTTTGTCCTATCTTGTTTTGGTGCTGCCTCGGTTTGGTGTTATCTCTCCTTCGTTTTGGTGTTGTCTCCTTTTTTATGCTCGTTGATCGGAGCATGCTTCCCTTTTGTTAGTCAAGATACTTCCCTTTTGCTAGTAAAGAATTTGTGTCCTCCAGTTTGGAGTTTGTCTTCTTTACTTTGTGTGTCCAAGCTTGTTCGGTCCACTTTTGGTTCACCCGGAGTTGCGGTATTGGTGGAGTCCAAGCTTCTGGTTCAGGGGAAGGTTCAATCCCAAGCTTGTTCGGTCCACCATGTTGAGTTCACCCAACTGTCCGTAGGTATTGGTGGCGTTCACAGCTTTTGTTTCAAGGGGAGTATCCAATTTCAAGCTTGTTCGGCCACTTTGTGTTCACTCATTGTTCGTGGGATTCGTGGCGTTCGAAGCTTTCGTTGGAGGGGGAGTATGAGTATCCAATCTCAAGCTTGTTCGGTCTTCGGTCAAAAGAGTGTCCTAAATGGACTTGAGTTATTAGTTATTTAGTTATTTTGGGTTATCACTCATTTGTGTAACAAGTTGGGCATTATTAAAATAAATGCTCCAACTTGAGGGGGGGGGGGGGGGGGGGGGGGGGGGGGGGGTGTTAAGGAATATATATTTGATATATAGAATCTCTATATATTAGGCAGTTTAGGGTTTTAGGTATGTAGGACATATGGAAACTTGTTTCCTATTCATAATTTTCTAGTACCTATTTATAGGGCTTTGTATTTTCTATTCCTATGAGAGTTTGATATAATATATGACAGCACATTAGAAACTCTCTCTCTCTTCATTTTTGTAACAGTTGTTATCAATGTTAGACCCTTTTGTCAGGCTATTAGGTGATTGTTTGAGTTCAAAATATGAAAATATCATATTTGCAGCGCTAAAATCCCTATATTCAATAGTCAGGCTACCTTTGCCAACCCTTGAAAATGAAGCTAACTGGATAAAGAATTCACTGTTGGATATTGCCCAAGGTTCAGTAAATGCCAGTACTCCACTGATGGAATCATGTATTAAATTATTAACAGTGCTTCTGCAAAATACCAAAATGACACTTTCTGAAGCACAACTTCAATCACTTATCCAATTCCCATTTTTTGTTGATCTTGAAAGAAATCCCTCATTTGTGGCTCTCTCTCTTCTGAAAGCTATAATAAAGAAAAAGTTGGTGGCTCCTGAAATCGATGATGTCGTCAAGGGTGTTGCAGAGTTGATGGTGACCAGTCAAGTTGAATCAATTCGCAGGAAGTGCAGTAAGATTTTTCTACAGTTCTTAGATTGCTATCCAATTTCGGTGAAACGCTTTCAGCAACATCTTGATTCCTTACTTGCAAATCTGAGGCAAGAATCATGACTTACACTTACTACTTTCAAGTTTTGCATGTTTCTCTCTACCAATTGGTTGCTTAATGTGAGCTTAATTCTTAACAGATATGAACATTCAACTGGTAGAGAAGCTGTTCTTGAAATGCTTCGTGCTATCATAGTGAAAATTCCAGACAGAATACAAGAGCAGTCTCAGACTATTTTTATGCATTTGGTAATATGCTTGGCTAATGACCAAGATAACAAAGTCAGGTCTATGGCTGGTGTTGCCATAAAGCTACTTGCAGAGAACATGAAGAAATTTGGGTCACTTACGTCTGTTATTGAATATAGTTTTTCTTGGTATAGGGGTGAGAAACAGCATTTATGGAGTTCTGCAGCACAGGTAAAGACATGTAGCTCTGCCCTTTCTTTTAGCATTTTGTGCATAAGTGTTCTATAGATATTGCATCTTTTTGTTGTATTTGTATTCTGATCATAGTTCCCATTATTGTTTACACCATGTCCTTGCTGTGTTGTCTTTATTATAACTTAATAACAATAAAGCTCTCAATGTTGTACCTGAGGAGTTCAACACCAGGCCAGTTTCATCTATATGAAAATCAGATTCATTTTCACTGCTGTCGCATAGTATTCTCATCTTTTTTTTCCCCCCCTCTATCAGAGCATCAATGACAAATTTGATGTATGGGAAACATGTGCTGTTTAATATGGAATTGAACTTGGCCTGGTTTCGTGTCACCTTATTGTCTTGTGATAACTGACAATTGGTAGTTTAGTATTATGTATTGTCGAACTAAGTTCTTTGAATTTCACGTTAGTGTGCTGTTTCTCCTGGTTCAGTTCTGTAGTATGCTATGCATTTCACTTGATGGTGCATATTGCTATTTCCTGTGATTGAGAGATTTCAGTTGAGTTGTTTTAAACTTTTAATTTTATCACATCACAATTAAAAAAGACCCAAAAGAAAATGGAAATCCTCTCGGATTTGTGATAGAGGTGTCTCCACCTTTTGTTTCCTTTTATGCCATAGGTATTTGCTTATTGCAAGCCTTCATTATTTTGCTTTTCAGGTTTTGGGATTATTGGTGGAAGTGATGGGTAACAGTTTTTAGGAGTATGTTTCTGATGTTTTATCTGTTACGAAAAAAATCTTGCAATCTGCTTGTACTGCTCTTGCGAATAGACAACTGGGCTTATCTGATGAAGTAGTTCCCCTCTGGAAGGAAGTATACTATTCATTAGTTTTATAATAAAACTTTTATTAGAGAAGATTGATCATCAATTTACTGCATTATGCTTCACAAAGGAGCTTCAGGTATCAAAGTGCTCTTTCCTTTTACCTGTTGATACAGCTAGCAGTGAAAAGGGACATGCTGGTGTGAACTTAACTTTTGACTAGTTTATCATGAGTTATTTGTTTCAAATTGAATGACTGCCTTAAATAGTACTTATTCGCAAACATGAAAAGATCTAATAAAGTTTATTACTCCAAATTTTATGTTGTATGTTTTTAAGCCACACGATTGTGTACAACTTTGTTTGTATGCATGTTTACACATATGTATTGAGTGGAATGCCATTTGTTCTTCGATATATATACTTGTCAATCAACACTTGAAATAACTTAGCTGCCAGCATTCGATTTTATTTTAGGTTTTATTAGAGGTGTTAGCAATTTTATTCTAGGTTTTTTAAAGGCTTCATTAGGCTCCTCTCAGCTGTCAACCCATGTACATGGCAGTGGTCATTCTGCCTTTGGCCCTGAGGAGCAAACCGCTTCCTGAAAGCTTTTAGTTTGCTTGATCCAAAGAAGGGAAGAAGCATCTTTACAGCTTTCAGCTCTTATTACAGTGCTCAGGGCAATGAACAGCAAACCGAGCACCAAGGCTCTATGATCGTCTCCTGTCTGCTTAAGAGAATGGGGAAGATTCCTATTCAGATGGAGGCACTGCAGGTTGGTAAAATATGTAACATTAAGAATTATGCAACTAACTCTGCTACTGAACAATATACTTTTCTCTTTATTTATCTGGGAAAATAACTTTCATTACTTTTCGTGGTTTTAGTAGTGTCTAAAAATGATTTATTACTATTCTTTTCTTTATCCCCATCCAATTATTTAAGTTTCTTATCGATCAATGATCATACACTTATCTAGTTATTAATATGTGCAGACAAGAATCGTCTTCAACTGTTTCAAATCAATGTCTATCAAACTTCTTGATCAATCGAGTGCATTATCAAAGTCTGAAGATGAGGTTGATTGCCAGAGCTATGCTTATCAAATCCTGCTGCCTCTATACAAAGTTTGTGAAGGACAAGCTGGGAAAGTAATTTCAGGTGAATCTTCTATACTTGACTCTCTGTGGGGGTGGTTGGATACTTGTTCAAGTTTTGGTTTCTAGCAAAATTGGGTTCGGGATGTTTTTCCTCTGGAGAAGCTAAGGCTGAAAACCCCCATCAAAATTCAAAACTATGATAAATTAAATAACCGCTGAATAAATGAACCAGGCCTTATTTTTAGTGACGAGAATACCCCCATCAAAACTATGATAAACAACTTTTTGCACATCTCATTCTTACTATTATAAAGCCCGGCCCCTAGGTGGTTCAAATCAATTGACACTTGTACCTTCCTCTACTCCACTTCTGTGTTCAGTTAATACTATGCTCTCAGCCATCAAAGATCCTCTATCCCCTGGTCTCTGTCACATACGTCATTGTTGAAGGGATCGCATTGTGTGCCCCAACAAACCCCTTCCCCAAACATAGCCTCACCGCTTCTTGAATCATTATTCCATAGATCATAGTCTACACAATTGTGTGAATCATAAATAAAAAGTACAAAGTACATTTTTAATATACTAAAAATACATTATTTTAATATTGAAAGTACATTATTTTGTATACTGTTACATAATTTACATTCAATACACAAATAATACTTTTAACATATTAAAAATGTATCTTTGATTCATGGTGCACACAGCTGTATGGACCATGGTCCACAGAAAAATTTGCCCCAATTTTCTTACCCTAGACTCTCCTCTAATCTCCCCCACCAATTGCTAATTAATTTGCTGTGCTGGGCCTCCAGCACAAGTTCTGAAGATTCAGAATTCCAGAACTGAACTACATGTAAAACTAACTTTCATTTGCATTATTGATTCTTGAATGATTATTAGAGATTTGCTGGCCTGGCAGTGGTTGATGAATATCATATTTCTTTCTAATATTGTTTTGAGTTTCTCCCCTTAGCTTGAATATATTATATCATACATAGTGAGTGATGCAATTCCACTTTATTATACTCTTCAGATGATGTGAAGCAATTAGCACAGGAAGTTTGTGAAAGCATACGAGATGTGTTGGGAATGCAGAGTTTTGTTCAAGTTTACAGCCAAATAAGGAAAAACCTGAAAGCAAAGAGAGATAGAAGGAAACAGGAAGAAAAGCTCATGGCTGTTATAAATCCAATGCGAAATGCTAAGAGGAAGTTGAGAATTGCAGCTAAGCATCAAGCTAATAAGAAGAGGAAAATAATGTCAATGAAGATGACGAGATGGATGCAATAGACTATATCAGACTAGACTAGTCTAGTCTAGTCGCCATTTTTGTTGTATATATATAGGTTTAGGATCAGGTGCACATGTCACTTCCCGAGCGAAAATGCGGTATGTGCACTTGAAGGCTCAAAACCATGCACTTGAAGGTTCAAAATCATGCACTTGAAGGTAAAAAATGTGCACTTGAAGACCAAAAAAATTGCATTCGAAGGCAAATAGATGTGCAATTGATGCAATTTATGGTAAAAAGGGAGGTTATTCAATGAAGTGTTATTAAACCAATTACCCATACAAATCGTTTGTAAATCTCACAAATTTCATTAGAAATTTAGTTATATGTTATTGAAAAGAATGCACAAGATATCACAATTACATCTTAGAATTTGTGCACTTGAAGGCAAAGAAACATGCACTTGAAGGCATAAAATTGTGCACTTAAGGTAAAAAATCTGCACCGAAAAAAAGAGTCCACTTGAATGCTAAGTTTTTTTGTTTTTTTGTTTTTTTTTTTTTTTTGTTTGTTTTTTACACAATAGTAAGACTCAAATACACTTTTAGGCATTAAATTGTGCACTTGAAAGCATAAAGAGGATCACTAGAAGGTAAAATTCGAAAGAAATTAATTATGCACTCTTAGAAAGGAAAACATGCACTTGAAGGCCAAAAGATTTGCACTCAAAGGTATAAAGATGTACACTCAAAATAGAAACTAAGTATTGAAATAAAAATGATGCACTCGATGAAGAAAAAGTATGCACTTGAAGAAAGAAAAATGTGCACTCGAAGAAGGACAAAGGTGCACTCGGATACAAAACACAAGCTGACTATTTACTCAAAATTATAAATATGCCACCGCGCATTTTTTTTTTAAATTAAAATTCAATTTGAGCTGTTGATTTGGATTGCATTGACGGCTAGAAACTGTGCGCATTTTTTATTCATTGTCAATTCATACAGACAGGCACACCATGTTTAGTTAAAATTGAGGTATGTATATAACCATGTTTGATTGAGGATTATCTTTTATGTTATTCCTTTCATTCCATTTTGTGTTTGATTCGGTTAACGAACAAGACTTAACTGAAATTAATTTTTATTTAATTTTTTATAATATTAAGTTTAGTGTGTGTGTGTGTGTGTGTCTATATATATATATATATATATATATATATATATATATATATATATATATATATATATATATATATATATATATATACAGAATTAAGTTTCAGTCCGGTTGAGTGTCTCCCGTGCGGTTGTGCGGGTGATTAATGTGCGTGAGTCTTGTGCTTAAGGTGCGTGAGGTTTGTGCTTAATGTGCGTGAGTGTGTACTGAGTTTTGTGCTTAATGTGCGTGAGTTTTGTACTTAAGGTACATGAGTCTTGTGCTTAAGGTGCGTGAGTTTTGTGCTTAATGTGCATGAGTGTGTACTTAACGTGAGTTGTTGTTGAAACTTTAAGGTGCATGAGTTTTGTGCTTAAGATGCGTGAATCTTGTGCTTAAGGTGCGTGAGTTTTGTACTTAATGTGTGTGAGTGTGTTCTTAATGTGAGTTGTTGTTGAAACTTATGGTGCGTGTATTTTTCTGCTTTAGGTGCGTGAGTTTTGTGCTTAATGTGCGTGAGGTTTGTGCTTAAGGTGCGTGAGTTTTGTGCTTAAGGTGCATGGGTTTGTGTTCTTAAGGTGTTTTAATTTGTTTGTGTGCTTAATATGCGTGTGTTGTGTACTTAACGTGCGTCAGTTTAATGCTTAATGTACGTCCACCCGCACAACCGCACGGGAAACACTCCTTGCACCTGATCCATTCCAATTATTCTCACTTGATAAATTTAATGACAAGAAAATACGTTTGCATGTACATTTATCTGTATTACATGATGAAATGTGAGAAGTCATTTCAAGTGGTCCTACTGAAATTCTTAAGGTGAACATGGCATCACTCCTAACTTCGGATGCACCATCTTACATTCCAAAGCCTAAGCCGGAATAGACGCTTGACAATAGGATACGAAATAACTTGGACAACATTGCCATCCAAGGATATTTTGTTCAAAGTTGTTGATGATACCATATTTGTAACACCCCCGATTTCCATACCAATTTAAACCTTAAACATGCAGATAATTCTAACCATAAAAGTATATACAGCGGAAGACTTCAGCATGAAATAGATGGAAAACGTAGAGTGTTATGCCACGCTCACACAACGGTGAACGCACAGGCGTAAACATCTGCAACATAATCTATCAATCCCAAAAGCAAAGTCAACAACATAAAGTCTAGAGTCTAATCAAAGGCACGCAGGCCCAAACCATCACAAGGGAAAGGGGTCTACACTAACTGCCTCTAGACGGCGCTCTCATCTACTCAGCACCTGAAAGAACACGAATATATATGGGACAACGCCCGGTCAGCGAATGATGCTGGTAACCCACCAATACATTTGAAATATCATATGTAGATAGTTTATATATATAAAATCATTTGCGAAACGAGATATAATATATATCAATTTCAAAGCCAAGATAGAAGTCAAACACAAGACTCTTTGCACTCACAATAAAGATAAGGGAACACATCCCAATACAACAAGAAGCAATAACGACTCACGAGGACGGCTCAGGGCATAAACTACCATCACATAGTAGATTAACACCCGACATGCATATCACAAGAGAATAAGGACACAACCGTTGGCAACACATGCCTTTGTGACAACACATGTCACAAATAGAGAAATACACAACAACGACTACACAAGCCTTCGTGACATCACCCATCACGAATTGAGATGCCTTTCTTTTGCCCGGTTCCAACCTTATGGCTACCCCCAACCTTATCTCTAGTTCCAACCATTACCTCCAAGACCCCTGTACAACCAAGTCCAACATTTTCCCTCCTGGGATCGTCGTCCCCCACCAATGACCACCAACAAGACCACCGTTTCATAGTACACGAGGGTACCGATCAGTGTTGCCAAAATCGCGCCTAGGCGCCGATTAATCGGCGCCTAGGCCCTAGGCGGCATTGCGCCGCCGCGAAGAAGGCCGTAATCGGCCATCTCCGCGGCCGGCCGGCTAGGCGGTGCCTAGACCGCCTAGCCGGCCGAACCCCGGTTTATTATTATTATTATTATTATTATTTTGGGTTAATCGCCAAAACGACGTCGTTTTGGCGATTAACCCAAAAAAAAAAAAAAAACGCGATTCAAATCGCGATTCTGAAGACCAGAAAGGCAGAAACGGAGAAACCCTTGCAGTCCGGCCTCCGCAGTCCGCACACCGCTCCCGCCTCACACCGCTCCCGCCTCCACCGGCCGCCTCCGCCTACCGCCGCACGCCGCCACACAGCCTCCCACAGTCCGCACTCCATGTAAGCCTATTTTGGTATTCACTATTCACTGAAATTTGCTTGTATGTTTTGTATGTGCAATTTGAATGTGTTGAATAATTGAATAGGATGGCATCTTTTGTATAATTAACAGTGTTGCAAAAATCGCGCCTAGGCGCCGATTAATCGGCGCCTAGGCGCTAGGCGGCATTGCGCCGCCGCGAAGAAGGCCGTAATCGGCTATCTCCGCGGCCGGCCGAACCCCGGTTTATTTTTTTTTATTTTTTTTTTTTTGGGTTAATCGCCAAAACGACGTCGTTTTGGCGATTAACCCAAAAAAAAAAACGCGATTCAAATCGCGATTCTGAAGACCAGAAAGGCAGAAACGGAGAAACCCTTGCAGTCCGGCCTCCGCAGTCCGCACATCGCTCCCGCCTCCACCGGCCGCCTCCGCCTACCGCCGACGCCGCCACACAGCCTCCCACAGTCCGCACTCCAGGTAAGCCTATTTTGGTATTCACTATTCACTGAAATTTGCTTGTATGTTTTGTATGTGCAATTTGAATGTGTTGAATAATTGAATAGGATGGCATCTTTTGTATAATTAATATTTAGTTATATATTTAATTATTTATATAATTAATAATTTTCAGTTGCTATATTGCTAATTTGCTATTCAATTGCTATATGCCTATATTGCTATTCAATTGCTAATTTGGTATTCAATTGCTATATGCCTATATTACTATATTAGTATATTGTTAATTTGTTATTCAATTTGCTAAGTATTAACTATTAAGTATTATACTATTATTAATTAGGAAATGGAATTGGGAAGTGAAGATATTTCTCAACCACCAAATCAAACTCAAAGTGTTGGATCTTCTCAACCATCTACAACGTCAACTATAATAAAAAGAAAGTCCAATGATGTAGGTTGGGACTATGGGGTACTTAATGATCCTACTAAGTCATTGGACAAGATTAAATGTCTATTGTGCAAGAAAGTAATGTCTGGTGGGGTTTATCGGATCAAAGAGCATATTGCCGGTATTTCAGGGAATGTTAGCAAATGCCCCATAGCTTCAAAAGAAGATCAAATAAAATGTAGAGATGCTCTCATTATGGCGAAGAACAAAAAAAAAAGAACAAGAGAGCTGAAGAACTTAATATAAGAGCGGAGGTAAACATTGGTTCACATGAGAGTTTGAGTAATACGCCTACAAATAGTATTGATGTTGATGAGTTGCAAGAGTCTGAACAAATGAGGCCACCTCGTCCAATTGGCCCTATGGATAAGTTTGCTAACCAAATCAATCCTGAAATTTCTTTGAGTTCAAGAAGGGGCCCGGCGCAACAACGTATAATTGAGGCATTTGACAAGGAGATGGTGAACCGAGTGAAAGAGTACATATGTAGATGGGCGTATGAAGCAGCTGTTCCATTTCATGTTCTTGAGAAAGATAGCTTCAAGTTGATGATTGAAGCTGCTGGTCAATTAGGTCCGGGAGCGCAGACACCAAATAGATATGAACTGAGTGAAACATATTTGAAAAAAGAGGTTGATCGCGTCAAGGACAGTTTGAAGGAACATGAGGCATTATGGAAACAAAATGGCTGCTCAATTATGACTGACGCATGGACAGATAGGAAGAGAAGAAGCGTCATGAACTTGTGTGTAAATTCAAGATTAGGCACTGTTTTTCTATCTTTTAAAGAATGTTCAAGTGAGGCACACACAAGTCAGTTTATATTTGAATATGTGGAGCATGGGATTAAAGAAGTTGGAGAGAACAATGTTGTACAAATTGTCATAGATAATGCCGCAAACAACATGGGAGCGGCTAAATTGTTGAAGGAGAAGAGGCCACGACTATTTTGGACATGTTGTGCAACTCATTCCATTAATTTAATGCTTGAAAGCATTGCAGGTATCTTTAAATCTTTAAATCTTTATTCTTTAATCTTTATTCTTTAACTTTAAATCTTGTAATAGTTCATACTTCATACTTCATACTTGAATCCTTTGCAGGTTTACCCCGGTTCAAAAAAGTTCTTGATCAAGCAAAGAGCTTAACTATCTTTATCTATGCACACCACAAAACATTGGCAATGATGAGAACCTATACAAAGAAATGTGACATAATTAGGCCAGGTGTGACTAGGTTTGCTTCTGCATTTCTAACTTTGCAGAGTTTACTTGCTAAGAAAATTGAATTAAAGGCTATGTTTAGTAGCAATGAATGGGAGGAATGTAAGTTTGCCAACACAATTAAAGGGAAAGCTTCCTACGCTACTGTCACGAATACTTCATTTTGGCAAGGGGTTACATTATGCTTGAATGTTTTTGCACCGTTGGTGAAGGTGCTTCGTATTGTTGATCAAGATAAAAAACCTTCAATGGGATTTGTTTATGGTGAGCTTATGCAAGCCAAAGAGGACATTAAGAAGGCATTGAATGAAGTGGTAAGAAACTATGAGCCTATTATTAAGATAGTTGAAGAAAAGATGAGCAATAGGCTAGATTCTCCTCTTCATTTGATGGCTTTCATGTTGAATCCTTATTATCATTTTAAGGATCCTCGACTTCATTTGAATGTTAATGTTTCTCTTGGATGTATTGAGTTTCTTGAAACATATTACCATGACGATTTAGAAATGCAAAACAAGGTATTGAATGATGAATTTCCCATTTACAAGAGGAAAGATGGTGTATTTGGGAAGACACTTGCGGTCAAAGGATGTGAGACAAATAATGAGCGATATGATCTGGGTAAATGAGTTACATACTAGTTTTGAATTTTAAATTAAAATTTTATATATTTTGATTTTTTATACTTAATATTGTTTATACAATTTTGATGTAGCAATGTGGTGGTCAACTTATGGTGGGACAACTCTAAACTTGCAAACAATTGCGATAAAAATTCTATCTCTTACTTCAAGTTCATCGGGTTGTGAAAGGAATTGGAGTACATTTGAAGGGGTTAGTTAAATACTTAAATCTTTACTTAGTTATTTACTTCTTTTCTATTTTAGTATTCTATTTTTGATGAAATGATATATTTGACATTTGTTTTGCATATTTGTAGATACATACAAAGAAAAGAAATAAGTTGGAATCTAATCGCCTAAACAATCTAGTCTTTGTGCAATTCAATGCAAACTTGATGAACAAAAGGAAAAAAGAGCAAAATGTTGAAATATTACTTAGTAGTGATGCAACCTTCGCACAAGATTGGATTGTTGAGGATGAAGTTGAGGTTGTTGGTGAAGATGAAGTGGCTACTAATGAGGAAGGTGATGACGCATTAAGACCACGACGGAGTTCTAGATTGAGGGAGCTTGAAGAAGATAACTTTGAATCCGAAAGTGAAGAAGAAGAAGTGGTGGTTGAGTTTGAAGATGATGAAAATCAAGTGATAGATGGGCAAGTGGAAGAACAACACCTTGAAAGTTGAATACTTGCATTTGAATATTTGATATGTTGTTAGTGTTTAATTGTCATGTACTTTGTGTCTTTGTTTGAAATTTGATGACTTGAACTCTTGAAGTATGAATGTATGAACTATGGTCTATGAACTATTTTAAATTTGATGACTTGAAGTATGAATGTATGAACTATGAACTTATGAAGTGTGTAGTATGAAACTATGAATGTATGATTGTATGATTTGTATCAAATTATTCAAATATCAATGATTCAATATTTCAATGTATGAATGTATGAGTTGTGGAATGTGGAGTTGTGGACTAATAGTCTAATGGAGTAATAGGAGTATAGGAGTATAGGAAATTAGGAGTATAGGAATATGGAATATGGATTAAATGAATAAAAATAATTAACTTATTTAACTATACTACTATAGACTATATTACATTAGTACATTAGTAGTTTAGTACTATACTACATTACTACATTAGTATATTACTATACATTATAATGTTATATAATTAATAATTTACACTTTTAAATAGTTTTAACTTTTAAGTTTTAAGTTTTAACCATTTTAGATATATAGGTATTAAAATTTTACAATTTTTAATTTAAAAAAAAAAAAAAAAAATCGGTGGTGCCTAGGGGGCGCCTAGCGTGTTTTGCAACCTTGGTACCGATCACACACACGGCAACACATGCCACCCAAGAAATACGTGAACCCCATCACTCAGGTCACAAACTCCATAATCGCGTCATGGCCACCACGAGGACCACACAACACCACAACAGGAATCAATCAACGGGTCACAACAAAGGTATGAAACCATACTCAATCAAGGAATGGATCACAATCCGAAAACAACGATGATTAACACAAGTCATCATCCACAATAGGAAAGAACAAACCACACACGCTAGCATTTAAACACAGAACTAGCATGCTTATCAAACGGGTAAACTAAACATCGTTCCGAAGAACACACAAGACTCATCATGGTTCAATGAATCACAAGGTTGAACACTTAGCCCCGGTTCAAGACAGCAAAACCTACATGGAATCCTACCATATAGTTCTAGACATACGAAACATCAAGAAGACGCTCAAATAGTTCCACAAAAGAACATCGGGAAGCCAAAAGACCAAATACCGTGTCAAAAGAATCACGGGGAACAAATCCCCGCCCAAGTCCACTTTGTACCCCGCGGGTGGGCCCACGGGTGGGCCCACGGGTGGACCTCCACCCGTGGTACCGCCCGCGGGTACCACACCCACAAACCACCTGTACCCCGCGGGTGGGGCGGCGGGTGGACGCCTACCCGCCGTTCCGCCCGCGGGTACACACCTGCACCACAAATAATCCCTTCGGGGATTTTCAACTCCAAGCTCAAATTCAAGTCCAAAACAAGCCAAATCTCACCAAATACAACAAAATGACTTGAATCAAAGGAATAGCCAAGCAATGGCATACATGAACCCTAATAACAAGCTCTAGATATGCATTTTCACAAGACAATGCATCAACACTCACATTTCATAGCAAAATCACATGTAGAATCCAAGAAATCATCATATAGGTAAGCAAAATAGATTTTGTAGAGCATGGGTTACCTCTTGTAGACAAAAACCTTCACTTAACACTTCACAAAGCTCCTAATAAGGTTCACCTTCCACACCCACTTCAAGAACACACCAAAAGATCATAAAGATTCTATCTTTAAGGAAAGACACCTTAGAAAACACTAAAAACACAAGATAAACATAGATCTTACCCTCCTAGATGCTCAAAGGTAGGAAAGGTGGAATCTTGAAGACAAACTTTGAAGATTTGGTAAAGCTCCAACTTGACTGGAAGAAAAGCTATCTAACTTTTAGAGAGAAGGAGGAGCTCAAGTTTAGAAATTGTAAGGGAAAGAATGGAGGGTGTCTTCTAGGTTAGCTTGCATTACTAACATAAGGTGGAATGTCTTTATTACCCTTACTAAAATGAAGAGGTGTAAGGGAACAAGGGAACTACTCACAAAGCTTTAGGTACAACACTTGACTTTGGGGTTGACTAGTCAATTACTAGTCCCCGACTATTGAATTTTCAGGAATTTAAGAAATTAAATTATCAATCGGATTAGGATTAATTACTTAACTAATCCCTTAATTGAATTTGGATTACAGGGTGTCACAATATTTCCAAAAATACCAAAATGCAACACCGCAAAAGAAATATGAGAAACACTCATCAAAATCGGAGAAGGCGACGAACAAGAGAAAGACAACAAGCTAACTATCGCCATGGAGAAGTTTGAGGATTTCAAAATGCATTCAAATGAAAATATAACCAACATGGAAGCAAGATTGATCAAAATCCTAGGAGAAATTAATGATTTGGGAAGAATCATTACTCAAAAGGAAATATGTCTCAAAGTACTATGTGGGCTACCATCAAGTTGGGACATGAAAGTCACTACAATGAGAGATCATAGAGATCTCAGAACTCTCTCCACGGATAAGATTTTTAGTGATCTTAAAGCTTACGAATTTGAAATGAAGGCAAAAACAAAAGATAAACGTGAAGAAAGAACTGGTGGAAAAAATAGCTTAAAATGACATGTAAAGTGGCTATTTTGTGGTACAATTATCAGTGGGGTCCACTTCCGAATTGAGTCGGATCAAAGTGGATTCGGGTTCTTTGTAGTGAGACGAAGAGATTGATATATTGTACGCTCAAAACGGATAATGGATGAATGAGATATTGATTCTCAAAGTAGACCCATTAAGTTGGAAAAATGAAGGGAAAAAGTGAAGCTTTTGTCCCACATTGGTTTGGGAAGAGGATTTGCCCCACTATTTATATAAGAGCTCTTTTAAGGTTTATTGAATTGTATAGCATAGAGGTTCTCTCTTACGCACTTGAATTCCATCACCTTTATATGAGAGAGGGTAGAGCAGATTTTTACGACATAGAAAATCATATTTTCAAACTCTCTTCTTAGCCTAATTGTGTTCACTCTCTTCTTAGCCTAATTGTGTTCGCCCCGTTGTTCTAGTTCGCCGGATTCCTTGTTTGGGTGCTCAAACAATGAATCGTAGTAGTTTTATCCTGGGAAGCCTAGGCTACAACACTCCTAGCACTTGTGGGAGGTAGCAAATAAGATTTTTTAAAGAACTGGGAAGCCTAGGCTACAACACTCCTACCACTTGTGAGATGTAGCAAATAAGGTTTTTTTAAGGACAGAGTGATCGCTTGACTCATGCTAAAAACCTACACCAAACACGAGCCTATCTCTTCATCTTTCCTTCTCCTCTCATGTGACAACCCAAAATTTAATTTTATAAATCCAATTTTAAGAAATTCCAAAATAGCCATTTTCACTCCATTAAAAATATTTGCGATAAATTGGTGTTTGAATAAATTATTTTGAGTACATTTTAAATTAATTCAACACCAAAACTTATTTTAATTCCAAAATCCTAAATTTTCGGGTACTTTGGGACCAAGTTTTAAACTGAGAAACCAATCTGAGTGAGACCGGGAGGAATCTGAACCAAGTGTTTATTTAGAAATCATCTTTGGAAAAATTCATTTTGACCCCAAACTATTTAAAATCACCTTTTTAGACCTTGGTCCATGTTGCAAGGTGGACCAAAAGCCTTTTCTCCCTTGCCTGATCTTTGTAGAACAACCACCAAATTACCATTTTGCCCTCCAACAATCATTGTCAAGTTTCCTAGGGTTTTAGGTGTATATAATCTTCTGTACCCTTTGTTCTTCTCCGGATCTCTTTCATTTGCTCATTTCTACTATCCAAGTCTGCCAAGGAAACAAGAAACACAGTATTAAGGTGGTGAAGGAAGTGCTAGCTAAGTAGAGAAGAAGAAGGAATCCCAACAAGAAGGAGAACAAGAAGAGGTATAACCCATGGATTCCCAAATCTAGTATTTTTGCCCTAAAATATGTGATTTATTTGTGCAAGTGAGTTTATACTTATGTATTGAGTGTTTAAAGTAATGAAATACATGTTCTTTGTTGTCATCTTGCTATGTGATTTTGGAGAAGTGTTCATCTGTTAAAGTGTTAATAGGATAGAAGTAGCAAATAACCTTTCTGGGTAGCTAACGGACTATAGTAACGGATCTTGACAAAATCTATCATCATAATTTGTAGTGGCTTATTGGTAAGCGTACTCTGCTAGTGATTAAGTGGGAGAGCTCGAGATTGATCCCTATTGTTAGCATTGTGTGTTTAAGCTTTAGGGTCCGTTTGGAAACCAGGAAAATGACTTCTGGAAAATGTTTTCTGGAAAATGAGTCATTTTCCGGAAAACATTTTCCTTTCCGGTGTTTGGTTGCATTCTGGAAAACTGTTTTTGTGTGTTTGGTTCATTTTCTGGAAAATGAGTAGAATTGTATAATTAAACATTTTAATTATTTTATTTAGAATATTACAACATGTATAATAATATAATATTAATTTTAAATATAATAAAAAATAGCTAAGTTTTTCAACAAAAAAAAAAAAAACTAATAATATATCAAAAATATTATGGTGGTGGTGGTGGTGTAGTGGTGGTGGTGTTATTCGTTATATAATAATAATAATAATAATAATAATAATAATAATAATAATAATAATAATAATAATAATAATAATTGGTGGTGGTAGTATGACGATGGTGTGGTGGTGGTGGTGGTGGCGGCGACGGTGGTATGGTGGTGGCGGCGGCGGCGGTGGTATGGTGGTAGTGGTGGCGGCGACGGTGGTTGCGGTGGTATGGTGGTGGTAGTGGTGGTGGTGGTTGCGGTGGTATAGTGGTGGTGGTGGCGGTGGCGGCGGTGGTGTGGTGGTGGTGGCGGTGGTACGGTGGTGGTGGCGGTGGCGGCGGTGGTGTGGTAGTGGTGGCGGTGGTATGGTGGTGGTGGCGGCGGCGGTGGTATGATGGTAGTAGTGGCGGCGACGGTGGTTGCGGTGGTATGGTGGTGGTGGCGGCGGCGGTGGTTGCAGTGGTATGGTAGTGGTGGTGGCGGTGGTGGCGGTGGCGGTGGTGTGGTGGTGGCGGCGGTGGTATGGTGGTGGTGGCGGCGGCGGTGGTATGACGGTAGTGGTGGCGGCGACGGTGGTTGCGGTGGTATGGTGGTGGTGGCGGCGGCGGTGGGTGCGATGGTATGGTGGTGGAGGGGGCGGTGGTATGGTGGTGATGGCGGCGACGGTGGTTGCGGTGGTATGGTGGTAGTGGCGGCGACGGTAGTGGTGGCGACGGTGGTTGCGGTGGTATGGTGGTAGTGGCGGCGACGGTAGTGGTGGCGACGGTGGTTGCGGTGGTATGGTGGTAGTGGTGGCGGCGGCGGTGGTGTGATGGTGGTGGTGTGACAACGGTGGTATGGTGGTGGTGGTGGCGGTGGTATGGTGGAGATGGCGGCGACGGTGGTATGTTGGTAGTGGTGGTGGTGGTGGTATGGTGTTGATGATGTTGGTGTAAAAGTTGGAAAATGACTTCCCCCAAAAAAAAGGGGAAGTCATTTTCCATAAAATTGCCTTCCACCCCATTTTCCTTTGACCAGTCATTTTCCAATGTAACCAAACACCAAAACCCCGGAAAATGACTTCCAGAAGTCATTTTCCGGGTTTCCAAACACACCCTAAATTGAATTGATATGTGATGCTTTGGAAAATAGTTTAAAGTGGGATTTGAACCCTTAACTTCTTAATTACTAATTAGAATCCCTTCAACTTGACCTACTCCAACCTTTGAGAAATTATCTTGGAGTATATATTATATTATTTGGGCTTGAAGGGTTATTTAAATTTAAAAGTATTTTTTTTTATAAAAAATCATAAATATGTTTGAGAAGGGTTTAAACTACCAAAAGCTATGATTTGCCAAGAAAGCTCTATTTCAAGAATCATATATATGAGTATATATGTTTTGGGGAAACTTTATACTTGATTTTGAGAATATATACTTATATAATTATGTATGAGGTGTATATTTGATTATTAAGAGATTTGAAGCTTATTCTATTTTTTTCCCTAAAATTTCTTAGCTATTAACATCGTATATTTTGGGAAATACTATGTATCCCTAGAAAGGTTTAACCTAAGAGCTTTTGATATATAAAGTGTATAACCCCATGGTCCGTGAGTTTTTCCTGTGCAGTGGCCGGGCCCTTGTGGCTCAGCTACGTGTCGTTTCGGACCAGGTGTCACGGGCCCTTGTGGCTCGGTACCTCGGGGGCGTCTTGACGCACGTTTTGATTTTGATTTCGTTGAATTTGGTTTAGAAATGAGCATGTTATGGTGAATTTTGTGATGAAATTGCTTCACAGTAGTATGATTTGTGTTCTCTGCCTTGAGAATTGCTTTGTGTTTTTCCCCTGATGCTATTTGTGTAATAAATAGAGAAGTATGATCACTTTGTGAATAAGAATTATTAGAAAAGCATGACTATAATGTGTTGTATGTTCAATGGAATTTGAAGCCTAATTTGATGATAGAAATGTGCAGAGCATGTCTTTTTGCAACTAGAATGATTGTTTGATCTTGAGAGTTCAATGTGATATATATATATATATATATATATATTTGAAGCATGTTGTACAGTAAATTGCATTTCAAGTATATCATATTTCAAAAGTGCATAAATGGCCAACGTGAGCCTATGTATTATTTTCAACACTCATGAGCATGTGGAAAGTCTTTAACTTGTTGCATTGAGAAGTTGTTGAGATGTGACATGCATAAGTTTGGTGCATGATATATATATATATATATATATATATATATATATATATATATATATATACATATATGAGGTTTTGGAGGACCCGTTGGGACTATGTCTTTTCGGAGTAAAAGAGAAAGTAACGGATATCGCGATCCGACAGATTTATCGTGTAACATGGTGTATTCCCACGTTACGAGGTTGGAGACTGCCTGCCAGGCTTGGAATCCTGGTTAGGGGGTGTGCACACTAAAAGTACGATACCTGATTCCACAGAGAAAGCAAGAAAGAAAGAAAGAACCAAGAGAGTGGTTCTGTGGGCGAGTTGAGTATATGACCGGCTAGATTGCCGAGCCGGTTAGGTCCATTCACGATTTGTGAAGACCTACCTCCCCACGATTTAGAGGTTCCGTAGTTATGGATGTGACGGATGCACGAGATTGCACCGTACGCTAGGGCTTTGCTGCGGCGGAGTACCTGCCTCGCACAAGAAGAGAAATGAGAAGTATGAGAAAGTTTGAGCAAGCAAGATATCGAGTCAAGAGACTAAAGAGAATGAAAGCGAGTCATCGTGACTCTAAGAAACCTCCACAGAAAAGTATTCTATTTTACAAACGAGTGTATGAGTATACTTATAGTATTACACGAGATTGCATAATGAGAATGTTTGCACGAGATTGCATTTGAGTATAGTATTGCACTAGATTGCATATGAGAATGATTAACCGAGATTGTATGTTGAGCATGATTTTCTAACGGGTGCTTTTCTACTTGTCTATGTGTGCTAACGGGTGCTTTTCTACTTGTCTATGTGTTGTTTTGTAAAACCCCTTTCAGGTGGGCCCAACATTTGAGAGAAGATCGAGTTAGACTAGCTTAGTAGATCTAGTAGTCTAAACTCTTAGTATTGTCATAATGTTTATTTTGATGGATTTGTAGACTTTAATGTTTATGTTTGATGTTAGACTTCAGGGTGTTTTTCCCCTTACGACATTTAATGAAGTAATATGAATGTTAGTTTGGTTTATTGTTTTAGTTCTATCCTTAGCCTGTGTAATCACCATGGAGTGGTGGTTGTGGCGGTGACATTCCCACTAGTTTACTGATTAAGTTGTTTATCCGCTGCTTAGTTTATATTAATTGTTGTTTTAGAATTGTAATTAAGTTTAAGAAAAGTGGGGTGTTACATCTCCTACATAAAATAATAATCCTTATTTTGTAGGATTATTATTGGGTTCTACCAACGAGATATCCAACAATCTTAAAACCTTATTTTCCCTTATTTCCCATTGGTTGTTTTTTGTCTCTAATTTCCTAGAAGAAATGGAGATCCCTGTTTTGCCAATTCATGGGGAGGAAAATCTTGTTGCGGACAACAGCGGTGCGAATGACAACAATGTTGCGAATTCCCAAGCACCACCGGTGAATGTTGGTTCACAAGACGGTGGGAGCACCGAGGGATACAATCCCATGACTCGGGTACCTTTAGTACCGAGCGGATCGGTTGAAAAGCCGGAGAAGTTCACCGGTGTCAGATCGAACTTCAAGAGGTGGCAGCAAAATACGCTGTTCTACCTAGCAACTCTCGGCTTGGCAAGGTTCTTGACCAAGAAAGTTCCCGAGATGAAGGAACAAGATGCTCAATCCATGATGGTAGTTGTCATTTGGAATGATTCAGACTTCCTATACCGAAACTACATCCTGAATAGAGTGAGTGATGCGCTATATGATGTATATTGAAAGATAAGCACATCAAAAGCGTTGCGGGAAGCCTTGGATCATAAATAACGAAGCGAGGATGCTGGCTCAAAGAAATTTGTGATTGGCCGATTCGTCGACTTCAAAATGGTTGATTCCAAGACCGTGCTAAGTCAGGTAGAAGATTTGTAATTAATATTCGACGAGATCCGTGATGAGGGCATGGTGCTGAGTGTAGCCTTCCAAGTGGGATTTGTGATCCACTTGTTGCCTCCAGGTTGAAAGGACTTCAAGAACTACCTTAAGCATAAGCGAAAGGAGATGAACCTGGAGGACCTGATCCAACGACTCAGAATTGAGGAAGGGAACATGACGAATGATGAGAGAGCTCCTGTCATTAGTGGCACCAAGGACAACGTTGTGGAACACGGTAAAAGCTCTAAGAGGAACAAGAAGGACAAGCGAAAGCTAGGTCCGAAAGGTGGCGTTACCAAGAACAAGTTTCTTGGTGAATGCTACAATTGTGGTAAGTCTGGCCACAGAGCGTCTGAATGCAAGGTTCCAAGGAAGAAGAACAAGAGTTCTGAAGCCAAAGTTGTTGGAGAGAGCAGTCAGAAGGAGGTCGAGATTAGCCTTTCGGTTATGGTGACCGAGGTGAACCTCGTGGGCTCTAACCCACGTGAGTGGTTCATCGATATCGATGCAACCATGCATTTATGTTGCAACCAAGAGATGTTCAACACCTTTGAGACCGTTAAGGGTGAAAAGGTGTCGATGGAAAACTCTGCTCAGTTTGCTATGGAAGGCATGTGCAAGGTGGTTCTGAAGATGACTTCCGTAAAGGAACTAACGTTGAACAACGTGCTATATGTTCCGGAGTTGAGGAAGAATCTTGTGTATGGCTCGCTGCTGAACAAGCATGGGTTCCGCATGTGTTCGAGTCAGACAAAGTAGTTTTGTCCAAGTTAGGGATGTTTGTTGGTAAATGATATGTAACTGATGGGCTTTTTAAGCTCAGTGTAATTCCTGTTATCAATCAAAGCAAAGTTAATTTTGTTTACTTGCTCGAGTCTTCCAATCTGTGGCATGGTAGACTAGGTCATGTTAATTTTAATTACGTAGATTAATTAGCATGCACCATGTTCCTAACTTTCAAATTAACACAAATAACAAGTGTAAAATTTGTGTTGAGGCAAAACTAACAAAAGTACCTTTCAAATCGGTTGAAAGGAAAACTGAACAACTGGATTTAATCCATAGTGATTTGTGTGATGAAGCACTAATGACGCACAAACACTGTTTTGAAGCTTTGGACAAAACCATGAGGGATCTATTAAGGTTCGAAATACTGGGTAGTGCTGAAAAGACTTTTGGTGGAAAGACAATAGTTTTGGGCGGCAATTTTAGACATATCCTACCTATTATTCCGAAAGCAACAAGACCAGTAGTTGTCGGAGCAACTATTAATTCTTCATACTTGTGGACAAATTGCAAGGTATTAAGGCTCACAAAGAACTTGAGACTACGGACCTTAGCTTTAGAGGAAGATAGACAGACGGTTGATTGGTTTTCAAAATGGATTACAGACATCGGAGATGGGATTACATGGGTTGTAAACGACGGTTCATTTGAGATCGATATTCCGACACTGTTTTTGTTGAAGTATGGGCACGATCGCATAGCAACTATAATGGAAAGCATCCTCCCAAGCTCGAGATATGACATGCTTGATGAGTCACAGCTAGAAGGCCGAGCGATCCTCTCACTGACTTTAGATGTCGTTGATCAAATTAATCAGTACATATGTGATATGAATACTGTAGAAGGACAAACATATTTAAGTTGTGACTCTTTGTGTAAGGCAGAATCAGACAATGAAAATCTATCAGAAGTACACACTCCTGAATTTTTAAATAGTTCGAGATTGTCGGGTCTTCCTAATCCTTCATTGACATTAAAGGTCGGTGCACCTGTTATGTTATTGCGGAACATAGTCCACTCTCTTGGTATTTTTAACGGGACGCGGCTCATCATCACAAGATTGGCAGATCACATTGTCGAAGCAAGAATAGTTAATGAGACACATGAAGGAACCAAAGTTCTTATCTCCCAATTTTCTCTCACTCCTTCTCATACGAGATTGCCCTTCAAGTTCTAACATAAACAATTCCCTTTGATGCTTGCATATGCCATGACTATCAACAAAAGCCAAGGCCAAACACTAACTCACGTTGGGTTATTGCTAAAAATAATCGGTCTTTAATCACGGACAATTGTACGTGACTTTCTCCCGAGTCACCCATCATGATGGCCTGAAGGTGTTAGCTCTAGACGAGGATGGAAAAGATTGTGTTGCGACTACCAATTTCATCTACAAAGATGTTTTCAATAATGTGTAAATACAATCGTTGATATTATGTTTTTTTTTTTCAAAATGACAAAATTGTTATATATCTAGACAAAAATATATCCTCTATGCAAATCAATTAGGATAACAATTGATTACTATAACTAAGTTGCTAGAGAACGAGCACATTTGTCTAATTTATAAAAATCTTAAACAATGATATATAAAATCTTTAAGTTATAACACTGCATGCGTACATCTACACATTAACTATTAATTTGAACAATTATTTTCTCAAATTCAAGCAACGATATCATCAACAAACATAAACGATCCAGACTATATCTTCAATTGCACTATATAATATTTGATGTTATAATATAAATAATTGTATAATGACCCAAATATTTTTAATATATTATAACAAATAAATTCCGTGCATCGCACGGGTGAAAATACTAGTTATTAATAAAATATTTTCCTGTTGAGAGTCTAACCATTTATGCCTTTGGGCATTAAACATTCTTCCTATGATTGGTGGTTGACATTTTACATGCATTTGTCCTTAGGTTATTTCAATATTTTTGTTATGTTTTATATTTATAATTTTAAATTTGTGTATTTTGTTTAAATTATAAAATTGCATGGTTTTACATTACTTTGAATATGTATTTGTATTATTTGTTTATTCACACTATGTTCACATGTAAAATTATAGTTTAAAAATGAATATTACAAAAAATAATTATTAATTGAGAATAAAAATGGCACGAAATTTAGGTAAATCGAAATAGGAAATGAATATTAACAATTGACTGAAAATTAATAATGATTCCAAACTGACTCAAATAAAAAAAACGGTCAGATCGCCCAAACAATAGTATATGTAAATTGGTAAAGTATTTTGTTATTAATAATTTACTGGAAATATTTTAAAAAGAATATGTTATTAATAATTAACTAATTGACTAATTGATATGTATTTAAAAAGAATAGTTGACTGAGAATAAATATTGCACGTAAATTAGGTCAATTGAAAGATGAAGTGAATATTAATAATTGACTGAAATTAAAAATTATCTCAAATTAACCAAAATGAAAAATGAAATGGCAGATCGTCCAAACAATACTATATGTAAATTGGAAAAGGAATCTATTATTTATATTTGACGGAAAATATTTAAAAAATAATATGTTATTAATAATTAACTAATTGATATGTATTGAAAAAAATAATTGGTTGTGAATATAAATGACACAGAAATTAGGCCAATTGACAAAGGAAATAAATATTAATAATTGTCTGAAAATTAAAAAAGATCTCCATATTAACTATTTTGAAAAGAAAATGGATTAATTATAGTATAAGTAAATTGGAAAATTTATTTATTATTAATAATTGACTGGAAATATTAAAAATAAATCCGTTATTAATAATTAACTAATTAATATGTATTAAAAAGAATAATTTATTGAGAATAAAAATGGCCACAGAAATTAGGCAAATTGAAAAATAAAATGAATATTAATACTTTATTAAAAATGATCACAAATTGATTCAAATGAAAAAGGAAATGGCCAGACAGTCCAAACAATAATATAGATCAATTGAAAAATGAATCTGTTATTAATAATTGACTGAAAATATTAACAAAAAATAATCTGTTATTTATAATTAATTAATTGATATGTAGTAACAAAATGATAATTGACTGAGATAAAAAATAAATATTAATAATTGGTTGAAAATTAAAAATGATCCCCAATTAAACTATTTCGAACAAAAAATAGATTAACTATATTATAGTTATTATATGGGGTACATATGGATTTGAACTCATTGATTTTCAGAGGAAATAGTCATTCAATGGGCAAACTATTTTGAGAATACTTTGCACAGAGAAGATTATTACTACGTTATTGCATGACTATGTTAATTATATGGTAATAAAAAAAAGAAATGAATATTAATAATTGACTGAAAATTTAAAATGATTCCAATTAACTATTCCGAAAAGGAAACAGATTAACAATAGTATAGGTCAATTGGAAAAATAATCTATTATTAATAATTGACTGAAAATATTAAAAAATATGTTATTAATAATTAACTAATTGATATGTATTAGAAAATAATTAACTATGATTAAAAATGGCACATAAACTAAGCCAATTGAAAAATGAAATGAATATTACTATTTGACTCAAAACTCTAAATGATCCCTGATTAACTATTTCAAAAAGAAAACGGATTAACTATAATATATGTATTATATGGGATACATATGAATTCGAGCTCATTGATTTCCCAGAGAAAATAGTAATGCAATGGGCAATGGGAATTGTATGTGACTTTTCCCAAATCACCCATCCTGAAGGCCTGAAGGTGTTAGCTTTAGACGATGATGGACAAGATTCTATTGCTACTACCAATGTCATTTACAAAGAGCTTTTCAATAATGTGTAGTTCCAACCAGTGATATTATGTTTTCTTTTTATGCAAGGATGGCAAAATTGGTATATATCTACACAGAAATTATATCTTCCATACAAATAAATTAGGATAGCAAATGGTTTATATAACTGAGTTGCCAGACAAAACAAATTTGCCACTTAATACAAATCATAAACACTGATATATAAAATCTCTAAATTTTTAGCATCGGATGCGTACATCTACACATTGGTTATTAATTGGGCAATTATTTGCTCGAATTCAAGCAATGATAACATTAGAAAATACAGTCGATACAACTCAATTCTTTAATTACACTATATAATATTCGATGTATAATTTATATAATTGTATATTGATCCAAATATTTTTAAAATATTATAACAGATCCATTCCGTGCATCGCACGGGTGAAAATACTAGTATATATATATATATATATATATATATATATATATATAGAATTAGGTTCTGGTGCGGTTAGAGTGCGCATGTGCGGTTTAATCTGGACCATTCATCTCGCTTAAATCAACGTCCAGAATTGTCAAAATTTAAAAAAAAAAAAATGTGGCGACAATTTTGTAATTTTTGCATGTAGGTCAAAATTAAGGTGAGCGGATCTGTGATTAATGTGCGTGAGGTTTGTGCTTAATGTGCGTGAGGTTGTGCTTAATGTGTGTGGGGTTTGTACATAATGTGCGTGAGGTTGTGCTTAATGTCAATAGTTGTTGAAACTTAAAATCTGTGAGTTAATATATTAAAGTGCGTGGGGTTTGTGCTTAATGTGCGTGAGGTTGTGCTTAATGTGTGTGGGGTTTGTACTTAATGTGCGTGAGGTTGTGCTTAATGTCAATAGTTGTTGAAACTTAAAATCTGTGAGTTAATATTTAAAGTGCGTGGGGTTTGTGCTTAATGTGCGTGAGGCTGTGTTTAATGTGTGTGGGATTTGTACTTAATGTGCGTGAGGTTGTGCAGACGCTATCATTTGTGTAGACGCTACTCATTTGTGTAGACGCTGTGTAGGCGCTATCTTCTTCCCGACACGCATTTTTTTTTTAATTTTTATTAATTTGAGTCATTGATCTAAATTTGATCAACAGCTCAGATCTAACCGCACAACCGCACGGGAAGCTATACCCGCACCTGAACCCTTCCCTATATATATATATATATATATATATATATATATATATATATAGAAGAGCGCTCATATGCGGCGGTGCGGTCAAATTCCAGAATACACCAACAGTGTTAACAATATGCACCAACAGTGTAATAAAAACACACCCCAATGAAATGTAATAAAACATCACAAAATACACCACAGACTCAAAAAAACACACCATATAACTCACCACCCCCAATGGTGTATTTCCGAACAGTGTATGGTGCTTTTACTCACACCTAATGGTGTGTGTTTGGTGATGCAGGGCTCTGTTTACTCTGTTTTGTGTGGTGTATTTCCTAACGTTGATGGTGCATATTTGGTGAACTATTGGTGTTGCCGCACCGTAAGAAATAACCGCACCGTAAGACACTGCCGCACCTGAACCCGCCTATATATATATATATATATATATATATATATATATATATATATATATATATATATTTGCACACTTTATTATTTACGTATTTAATTTTAACATAAATATAATTTTCTTACTTTTATAACTATTCTATGATGTCAAGTGTTGTGTAGTATAAAACTATGGGTTGGTTTTGACCTCCACCATCCTATTGAGTTGGGGTGTTGGGCTCTTAGAGCGATGAATTTTGTCTTTTGTATGTAAAATATATATTTGATTTGACATAAATAATGTCAAATTAATGTTGTGTCAATATGTTCAATGTAACATTAAGGCATCAAAAAACATTTAAACAAAGAACATCGTTATTAATCAAAATAGTTTCACTAGTACAAAATGAGTCATTCGCGTCTTTACTATTAGACAATACGCGTCTTTACTAGTAAAGACGCGTATGACGCAGACACTGAAAGTTGGCAACTTTACGTGTCTTTGCTTGGAAGCCGCGTAAAACGGGACTATACGCGTCTTTACTAGTATAGTAAAGACGCGTATAGTGTTTAACAAAAATAAAAAAAATAACAATAGGAATCTTTAAGACGCCTGTTATATTTTCTAAAAATAATATTCATTAGTTTCAAAAGAAAATTCTATTATCCAATCAAAAATCATTAAACACAAAATATAATAAATAGGTGAATAATAAACACTTAATCACAATGAAACTATCAGAAGCACTTGGTGTTTAACAAAAATTTTATCCTTTTAAGCTTATGTTTGAGAGATAAATGTGCTCTACACATGGTATTAGAAAATTAATGAACCAACCTTCCCCACATAGTCATTAGCTTCTCCTACAAGACGGATGTTCTTTCCAGGTGTCAAAAAACAACCAAATGACTGCCCACCACTCCCTATGAATCTGCATGAGTAGCAACAAATCTTCTAAGTTTTACAAGGATATAGAAAAACAAAATGTTTCTCAATGTATGCAAGAATCACAACAATTATATATAAGATTGGAATTACGTTATGTTAAGCTACCCAGCAAAACCAGTGTCACCGTATTTCTTCGCAATAACACCAGCTATGCGGTCCACAAGTGGCACGGTCAATATTATAAATTTGAATTGTTTTGTTCACCACCTTTTCATTCTCAATTGCATCAGATAACTGCAAAGAATTATATATATTGCAACAAAAAAAAAAATTGAATTATTGTGCATACTGACCAAATATTACAAAATAGTATACTCTAGTAATTGGATTAAAAAAGAAAATTCTCCTTAAATAGAGTCCCATGCTGTTTTTGGATTGAAATATGTGGTTGGCTTGTAAAGGTTTTGAAAATTTTGATTGTTGAAGGATGGAGAGTGTTAGAATATGGGTTGGTTAATTTTGTCATTAGGAAGAAATTTCAATTCATTCAAGATATGGTGTGTGTGTGTGTGTTTTCTTTTTTGTTTTTCATAAATGGTGTTTAAGCACAGCAAAATTACCCTAACAAAGTGGTGACACAATTCTGGGTGTGACTTCTAAGCCGAACCCCAAAGTATTCTACTTAGAAATTTCAATTCATTTAAAAATGGCTGAAGGTAAGGAATAAGGATGCTATATGCAGATTAATTCCAAGAAAGGTAAACTATGGACTACTTGATGAAATGGTCCGTAATGTTTACCTCTGGGTCAGACAGTAGAACTTCATCAAGAACAGGACCATTGCTATGAACCCCTCCTGGTTCCTTATCATTGTACTACTCTGTTTGGGCATACCAACATTCTAAAACATAATATAAGAAAATTGTTATCTATGCAACTACTAATGATATATCAAGGGTACTGTTGATGAAAAGAAAAACAAAAGAGACAAAAAAGTTGTGACATTCCAACGGAGGGAGAAATGACCAAACAAAGATGGGCACAAATCAGCTTCCACACTAGAAATTGTCTTGTCTAAGAGGGTGGAAAAGAACCAGGGCTCAAAGTGTTAGAGAAGAATTTGAATGAGTCAATGTCCACTCCTACTACTTCCCTTTCCAGCATCCCACTTCTTCTTTGCAGGACAACCAAATCAGCAAGTTCAACATAGTTTTAAGCTATCTACTGATATCCTCTAGTCTAGCCACATTAGTAGATAAAGTATAATACTTGCACTCTTTAACCTTTTATATGAAACATCAGAACTCATAATTGTGTTAGCATAAACAAAATTAAGTAGACTACATAAAACAGAATATATTTGATAAATCTTTTAAGTCCAATTAGAAACATCAGGATTCAACATAATTTCTGTAAGTAAAAATAAAATTAAAAATAGCAGAAATAATGATAATACCAATACTACTAATTATAATAATGATGATGGTTAAACAGTAATTTGCATGCTTAATTTCAATATACCACAGTTCTAATGTATAATTCTAATTGATCTAGAGAGTAATTCATTTACTAATACAATATAAATTCATCTTTTTTTTTTCAAGAAAGAAGAAGAAGATTAAATGACATAGAACTACCAGTATCCATACCATTTAGACATTACAATTACAAACAAAATATTAAACACCACCACACTGAAATTAAAAACTGAAGCAGCAAATATTAATGTCTTAGAATATAATGAAGAATTAGCCTCACTTGGATGATGAACCGCCTGCGGGCGTGGCACCCACCCCAACCCCCAATATTTCATAGTATTTTGTGTCCTTTACCATGGGCTTTAAGTGCTAGCAGTTCTACAAACAAATCCAATTGTGTGTAAGATCTCAATTACGTTTATTTAGATCTATAACATGCTCTAAAGATATGGATTTGAAGATGCTCGTATGAAATGAGAAACTCACTGCGATTGAACATGGGTTGATTCAATTAATTAGTTAGGACTGATTCCACATTTCTACACCATAATTACATAATCCGGAAATGCTAGTAAGTTCAGAAGAAATAGTGATGGAATGACATTAAGAGCTTGTAACCTGCTTCGGGGAGAGAGTGCAATTGTGATTGAAGTCATCGATGAAAGCCAAAGACGAATCCTGCTGCTGACCAGCCGCTCCTTCATCGTCTTCCACATCCATTCCCACCAGCATCTTCATCTTCATTAGCATACTCTCCTATGGTAATTCCACTCTCGGAACTGCAAAAGAGGCAGGCAGCACCAAGAAAACCAGTAGTATAAAAGACTATGGTGAGAAAAATAAGAAATAAAGATCAAGAACCTGGTCAGAGAAGTAGATCTTGCAATTTCAGTGCCGCTGTGGAAGGAGGACGACCAAGACCCAAATCGTAGATCTAGACCGAGACACAAGCACAAGCGTTCGAGTCTACTGGATCTGTCGCAGGGGAGGGCGGGGGAGAGGCGGAAGTCGGCATTCGAGTCTGCTGCGTCGTCGCACCACGAAGGCGGCTTGGTCCGTTGGTTGCTTGGAGCAGGCGAGGCACGGAGGCGGCGGAGGTTAGGGATTTGGATTTTGGAGAGAAGGGTGCGGCGGAGAGAGATAGAAAAGGAGGAAACCTAGGTTTTGGGGGAGAGAATTTTATTTTTATGGTTTTAGTTTTTTATTTACTTTTTACAAAAAAAAAAAAAATACGCGTAGGAATACGCGTCTTTACCTTGCTGGTAAAGACGCGTGTCGTCATTGAATTGGTAATAAGAGTCTTGACTATATAAGTAAAGACCCGTGAAGTTTGTAATATATTTACAACTATGCCACCGCGATTTTTTTTCCTTACTTTAGAAGTTTTTACTTGTAATTAAAAAGAGCAAATACCAATTTTGGTCCTACGAGTATTAGCAAAATGACGATTTTAGTCCACATGTTTAATTCCTACCAATTTTCATCCACGACTATTGTTTTAGTACCAATTTTAATCCACATCTATTATTTTAATACCAAAATTCATCACGTCGGTCACCTATCTATTTAAGACATCACGAAATCTAAAAATTGTAAGGCCATTTTCGTCCTCTTCAACTTAAGATTTCAATTTGAGCATAAATAAATGAATTTAAGCCCTAAGATCGATCCCAATTCGCAGTTCTCCTCCTCATCCTACCTTAATTTGAGGAGAAAAACTGTGAATTGGGATAAATTTTAGGACTTAAATCTCTTTATTCATGCTCAAATAGGGATCCTAATTTGAAAAGCACAAAACTACCCTTAATAATTTTATATTTCGGCATGTCTTAAACGAAGGGTGACCGTCATGATGAATTTTGGCATTAAAATAATAGTTGTGGATGAAAATTGGTACTAAAACAATAGTCATGGATGAAAATTGGTAGGAATTAATCATGTGGACCAAAACTGTCATTTTGTTAATACTCGTGGGACCAAAATTGGTATTTGCTCTAATTAAAAAAGTGTATTGTTTCATTTTTTTGGTCAATTCTCTACTAGTGTTTGATTGCAAAACACATAAATAAAAATAAAATATTTAATAGTTATGAAAAACTACAATATAATATTTACTTATAATTTCTCATATTTTGATTAAGCATTTTTTTTAATCAACAAATCACAAAACAAATTTAACATTTTTGCAAGAATCTTCTTGTAAATAATTTGACATCAAACATATATATTTTATAACAATTTAATATCAACAATTACTCATATTTATATAAATCTAAGCTACCAGGACTATGTGGTCTAATGGTATCCGGGTTGGACTTCCATTTGGAAGGTTGTGAGTTCAAGTCTCAGTGGAGGCGTTATTGGCTCTTTGTGTTTCAGTAGGTTGAGAAAGTATATGAACACATACTACAATGTAATAGAGCTAGTAACATTCAAAAAAAATATATATATATAGATCTAAGCTGTTACATCATGTTTTCTAAAAAAATAACAATCTAACATACACGATATATTTTTAAATTTCCAACAATCTAAGTTGGAATCAAGATGCTTATATTTTGGGAGTAATTAAGTATAAATAAATATAAAATATCAAAGAGAATAAAGTAATAAATAACAACAACCTAACTCAAATTCATATATTTTGGAGCAAGTAAGTATAAATAAATATAAAATCTCAAACAATAATGAATTGAAATAAATAGCTAGCAAGAACCTAACTCAAATTCATATATTTGGGAGCAAGTAATAAGTATAAATAAATATGAAATCTCAAAGAATTAAGTAACAAATAATAAGAACGTAACCTAACTGAAATTCATCATATATTTGGAAATTGGAAGCAAGTCAACTATAAGGAAAATCTAAATTCAAAATTCAAAATTCAAAATTCATTCATATAAGCACGTAAGCTGTAAGTTAAAGCAAAATCAAAATTCATATCGGCAATTTAATTAATAGTCTTAAATATGTAATATCAAAATTTAATATTAGTAGTTACATATTTGGAAGCAAGTTGTAACATAAAAAAAGGTAAGTTGTAATATAAAATTTTCGAATGTCAAATTCAAAAAATAACTAACTAAAAAATATTTTTAAAAATTTCAAGGATACGGGGTAAGGGACATCTTTCCCTCCGTCAGCCACTAACTATAGACGGGAATGAATCATTATTGTGTGGACCGTACATAAGTGTGTGAATTATGATTCAAAAACATATAAAGTATATTATTTTAATTCATAAAATATATTATTTTATCTCAAAATGTTCATTATTTTAACACGTGTGCGGAATAAGTTTTTTTTTTTTTTTTTTTTTTTTTTTAACATCAAAATGATGTTGTTTTAAACCATAGTCCACACAGCTGTGTGAATTACGCTCCATACAATAATTTGCCGATGGAAATAGCCAAATAGGTTGTTTCATTTGATGGGTTACGTTTGGCCATCCTGCTTGTGTTTTTTTTAAACCTTATCTAGCCAACAAACTTTCTCAAACCAGAAATAAATCAAACTTTGCATAGTCAGAATTTTATACTTGTTGAATCAAATGCTACAAGCAGCATGTTATTTTCCTGGACTATACATAGTTTAGGATCAAGCACTTACCACCAGGGACGGAGCAACTTGCATATATAGTATAATACTTATTTTGGTATCTTCCCTTCTTAAATTATTTGGCCCCTCCTAATTAATTTTGCAGATCACAATATCAATTCTTATCTTCTTCAATGAGTAACCTGGTGATTTTTTCATTTATCTTTAATTTGAAATTTTAGATCTTTTGATGAATTACTGGTATTGTATATTTTCATTTCTTTTCAAGTAATATTCTTTGAATAACTGCATTAATGGCGGTTTCGGTCTTCCAAGTCAAAGAAGATGGTGATTACATAAACAAGGAATTACATATATAAGATAGATATTAATTTGAAACAAAGAATTAATTAAAATTAACATAAACATATTTTCAAAAAAAAAAAAAAATTAACATAAACATAGGGTGATTATGTATATAACATGAGCATGCACAGTATTAAAAAAGAAAATATTAATTTGCTACTCAGTTTTAGTAGATTTAATAATGTATATTGAAATATATTAAATGAATATTAATATATTTAATTATTCACTCTTATCTTACATATAATAAAGCTATATGGTTGGAAAATAATTAATGTTACAATTAATTACCAACATTATTATTATTACTAGCTCTAAATATAAAATAGTCACAACATCTTTTACTATAATAAAAAAAAAAAAAAAAAAAAAAAAAAAAAAGCACAACATTTGAAAAATAAAATAGCTACTTTTTTACTCTCATAACAAAGGATTACATTTATTGAATTAATGGAGTTATTAAATGTTATGATATTAGAATTAAGGATTTCGATTCCCGATTAATAGAAAATATGAAACGATGCAATATTAATTAAATTTCTGGCTTTACAATGAAAGTCTATTTGATATGCTTTTGTTATTTATGGTGGTTCTTAGGATTACAATATTAATTAAATTTTTGATGAAAACCTATTCGATATCTGAAACAATGCAATTAATGCAAGCCTCTACATATAATTTTTCTCCCTCTCAAATGCTTCAAAGAAATGGCAGAAGCGAGAAGGGATGAAGAAAGCAAATGTTGCAGGCCGTAGGTCAATTATTGGGACTTTAGAATAAAAAAAAATCATTTAAGCCATAAATAAAAATTTAAATATATATAAATGTATATATCGTATGGGTCTTTAATATTTTTCTGGATGTCTAAACTTAGGACTTTTAAAAGAAAAAAAATACATTTGAATTATCTCCACAAAAAGTGGTCTTGGACTTATAAAATGACATTTGAGTTTATGGAATAACATGTGCATATAAAATATATTATATAATCATATAAAAAATGTGTTCAATTAGAGTTTAAATTTACTCATACAAAATTTGAAATTTGCTTTCTAAATGTAATTATCTTAGTTATTATTCGTATTGTGAAAATTATAATATAGATGAAATACAATTAAGAATAAATCAATGTAATTATGTACATAATTAGAGATTATATTAACCATACAAAATTTTAATTATAATTTTGTATTCTATAAAAATAATAAATACTTGATCAATGAAGCTCAAAAATATTATTATATTAAACAATTTAAAATATTTTTATTTTTTCTATTTTTTTATTTTTATTTATAATAACATAATTTTTTCCCGTGCATCGCGCGGGTGAATTACTAGTATCATAATATAATAGGGTGAATAAACGATTTGGTCCCTCACTTATTCGCGACTTGTCAATGTTGTCCCTGAATCACGTATTCATCAAATTAGTCCCCGAAAATAATTGTCTTTCGTCAAATAAGTCCCTCAAGCCGTTTTCCGTCATGTCTCCGGCTAGACCTCCGATTTGCCCTGGGCATTTTCGTCATTTCCATTCAGATGCTTTCTGTGGGCTACACCCTCTGCATCTTCTTCTTCCTGCTCACTCTGTTCGCCGGAGTTTCCTCCCAACCTCTCTCTTATTACTGTCCCAACACCACAACTTATACTCCTAACAGCACATATCAAGCCAATCTTAATTCTCTTCTCTCCACCCTTTCTTCCAATGGCACCCGCGAAAATGGTTTCTACAGTTTCACCGCCGGCGGTGGACGCGACAACTCCAGGGACACCGCGTACGGCCTGTTCATGTGCCGGGGTGATGTCTCCACCTCCGACTGCGGGGCCTGTGTAAGAAATGCCATCAGAGAGATACTGCAGCTATGCCCCAACGAAAGGGCTGCTGTTGTCTGGTACGATTTCTGTATGTTGCGTTACTCCAACAGCTCTATGTTCGGGAGAGCCGACCAGTCGCCCTTGTTGAATTTGTATAATACACAGAACGATTCTCAGCCGGCTAGGTTCATGGATGCTGTCGGAAACACGTTGAATCAGATGGCCACTCGAGCCGCCGGCGGTCGATCCGGCAAGAAATTTGCGACTCAAGAAGCTAACTTCACTGCGTTTGAGAGAATATACAGTCTTGGGCAGTGCACGCCGGATCTTTCTGAATTGGATTGTCAGAGTTGCCTGGGAGCTGCAATCCAACGACTGCCCGGTTGTTGTTATTCGGCACTGGGTGCGAGAACTCTCTTCCCGAGCTGTAATGATAGAGATGAATATACTAAGCGAATGGAAATGACGAAAATGCCCAGAGCAAATCGGAGGTCTAGCCGGAGACATGACGGAAAACGGCTTGAGGGACTTATTTGACGAAAAACAATTATTTTCGGGGACTAAATTGATGAATACGTGATTCAGGGACAACATTGACAAGTCGCGAATAAGTGAGGGACCAAATCGTTGATTTTAATAATTGGCCACCTACATCATCTAATCCTGGCTACTTACCACTATACCAAAAATTATATCTAGTAAAGAAACATAATTTTATTTCCTTAATTATAGAACGTCATCACATTTTCCAGAGGTAAGCTATGGTGTTAACCTTGACTTCTTACAGACCTGCGTCTAACAACCCCTTAATCACATGATGTTGGACTTGCCTCTTACCGGTCTCTGCCCAACATATAATTGCTAGGCAGGGCAACTTCTTCCCTCTCTCTTTTAGGTAATTAATATAATAAGAATTGAACAAGCTAAGACATCTTCTCTCGTTTTCAAACCGCAGGCAGCAAAGCTATCAATCAGTAACTACTACCTTTGTATTCTCATGCAAGAAAGTCAACAATAATGTACATGATTTATGGATCTAGCTCCAATCACTTTTTAGCTGCCAAATAATTATAAAATTCCTTCACCTTAGAATCCGGCCTGTAACAACATAATTATTGATCATATCTATCGTATACAAATAATACAACAAACCTTAGCTAAGCGCCTCGAACCCACCTCAACTTTTTGCTCACTTAACTATACAAACAAATGGTACGATATACTATTCTGCATGAGAGACCATTTGTACGTTACAGCTATTTGCCTCATCAGACACCACTAACAAGACGTTTACGTATGAAGGAGAGATATACATAGGAGCTGAGGGGCCACTCTAAACCATATCCATTTTTTAATAATGTACGAATTGAATTGAGTGATATGATCAATATATATAGTTAGTAGAATAGCTAACACTCAAGCTCGTACTATATATACTTTGAGTATACTTGGAGAAATTATAGCTAAGAAAAAACTAACAAATCAGAGATGAGTTCATCAAGAATAAGAATGCTAAGTTGTTATAGTACCTTAGCCCTGCTTACATGTCAGTTGATTGTGTTAAAAGCTGAGTTGCAAGTTGGGTTTTACAGTGGGTCGTGTGGGAGGGCTGAGTTGATTGTTAAAGATGAGGTCCAAAAAGCGTTTGTTTGCGATAGAGGAGTGGCGGCCGGGCTTGTGAGGATGCATTTCCATGACTGCTTTGTCAGGGTACGTATAGTGTGTCACTAATTATTGAAAGAAATTATTGTTAGTTTGGAGTTATAGAATATATGTATATATATGTTGCATTATGGGTGGCAGGGGTGCGATGGGTCAGTGCTTATAGATTCCACTGCATCAAACACAGCGGAGAAGGATTCTCCAGCGAATAATCCAAGCTTGAGAGGATTTGAGGTGATTGACAGTGCAAAAGCTAGGCTGGAATCTTTGTGTAAAGGAGTTGTGTCGTGTGCTGATATTTTGGCTTTTGCAGCCAGGGATAGTGTAGAGATGGTAAGTAAGACTTACGTACTACCTATACATTCATATATAAACCAATCTCAATCTTATTTTTAGAAAAATGGGACGGGTCAAATCAAATTTTTTAAAGACAGATGCATGCAGTGACATTTTCATAACTTTCACCAACTTTATTATACAAACTTCAAAACTAAAACCTACAATTCTAAGACTTTTCTAGTTCCACATTTAGTATTAACATTTTGCACATTTAGTATTAACATTTTGCATATATATATATATATATATATATATATATATATATTTGAAAACCAACATTTTGCATATTTAGTATTAAAAAGAATGCAATTGCAAAAATGCGAAAGTGCATTGCACTTAGAGTTTCAATTTTAGAATTTATGACCGAGTTTATGGTTTTAGTTGGTTTAGTGGTTCACCTTTTACTACTTAAGATCTAACAATTACGCTTTAAATTTAAAATTTTACTTTTTTTTGTTGATTTTATAAAATTTATCAGGTGTACATATTTAATTGTTAAAGATTGCATATTGAAGTGTTCAACTTTGGATAGTGAAGTTGATGATAATTACGAAAATGTTACCGCATTTTTTTAAATTTGATCAAATCCGTCGAATTTTTACAGACTTAAGACTGAGATAGGTTCTTATTTCTCTCCTATAATACTATTTTTCAATGGATCCTTAGCCTATATATATATATATATATATATATATATATATATATATATATATATATATATATATATATATATATATATATATATATATATATATGGTTGCGTTCACATGAGGACAGCAATATATAAAGGACTATGTAGACAGATAATGGGCACACGGCAAATTAGTATCATGCACACAATTTAATACACAATGGCACACTAGCATACATGTAAACATTAGGTTTCGAACACAGTCTCTATTAATTAACAAACCTATACACATGACATACAAATTATGGCACACGACTACATCCGGCCATGCACACGACAGACAGACTAATGTCACACGACTACATCTGTGCTCACAGTCCTCTATAATTTAGTTGTCCTCATTTGAATATGTTCGGTTCAGGTAAGAATCAGGGTGTGAACCTGTGAACTCTTATGCACCACAAAGATGTGAGATTAGACGATCGAAATCTGAGAAATGGTGCATCTAATTTAGTTGTGCATTGGTGCAATGATGTATATTTAACTGGTCAAAATTATTATAAACCACAAGATCGAACAAGTGGTGCACAATGGTACACAGAGTCACATTTTAATAGAGATTCTCACTTTAACCTCTCTCTCTCCCTCCCTCTATATATATATATATATATATATATATATATATATATATATATATATATATATATATATATGTATGTATGTATGTATGTATGTATGTATGTATGTATGTATGTATGTATGTATGTATTTATTTATTTGAGTATTATGCTTGCAATTGGAAAACTGCAGACGGGAGGATTTGGCTATGATGTTCCGGCAGGAAGAAGAGATGGGCGTGTTTCTTTAGCTTCTGAGATACCTAATAATTTGCCACCACCTTCATTTAACGTGCCACAGCTTACTAACCTCTTTTCTAACAAGGGATTCACACAAGAAGAAATGGTTACACTCTCGGGTAAGCCAGCCAAAAAAAAATAATAAAGTTTCATGTATGTTAGTTTTATATGATGGCGTAAAGAGCCAAATCGATTAATTGGTAGTTAGGAGATTATTAGGTGGAGGTAATCGGTGAAAAACTAAGTTCTATACCTTGCCTTTCGAAAATATGAAGGCGGTACGGTGTATAAAAAAATAAAATTATACCTTCGCTACTAGTTATAACTTTTGGCTTAGTGGACCTAATAAGTGGTATCAGAGTCAGGTCATGGTTTAAGTCCTTTACTACTAACTATAGCTTTTAGCGTAGTGGTCTTAACAACTGGTATCAAAACCAAGTCATGGGTTTAAGTCCCTCACTACTAACTTAAACTTTTGGCGTTGAACCACTCTTTTTCGATCCATATCAGCATTTCATATAGAAGTGATTATCTCAGCAATAGTGTCCCTGCCCATCATAGAACTATAATTATTGCAACAAAAAAATTGGATACAATAATCAACGTGTTTTTTTTACTTATTTGTCTATGAATTCTATTTTTTCAAGGAAGATATATATATATATATATATATATATATATATATATATATATATATACACGTGAGACACATTCTACTCTATTTTGAATCTATTCCTTTCAAATACTCCACTAGAAACATATCAGAGCCAGGTCATACGTTCAAGTCCTTCGCTACTAGCTATAGTCTTTGACATATTGATAACCGCTTCATCCAAACAATTTATATGCTCGACATATCTAATCTAACACTAACTGACAGGCGCGCACACCATCGGGCGTTCTCATTGCACGTCTTTCAATAACCGGCTTTACAGTTTCAACTCAACCACGGTGCAAGACCCGAGCCTAGATCCCCAATATGCAGCTCAACTAAAACAACGGTGTCCGCAAGGCAATAGCAACGCAAACCTAGTGGTGCCAATGGACCCTTTCTCTCCAGCCATCACCGATGTTAGCTACTATACCAACATATTGGCCAACCGAGGCCTGTTCACTTCAGACCAAACTTTGCTTACAGATCCATCCACGGCTAACGAAGTCAGACAAAATGCTGGGAGCCCTATTTCCTGGGGGCTTAAATTTGCCGCTGCAATGGTGAAGATGGGCCAAATCAGTGTCTTGACAGGTAACGCGGGAGAGATTCGAGCTAATTGTAGAGTGGTTAATAGCTGATGAAGATCGATCCAATGATCGTGCATGAGATCACAGATGGTGTTGCTACGATTGACTACTGATGATAATCAAATTCGATTTCATGTAACACAAGAAACATATATAATTTAATTGTGTGGAGTTGGTTGTGGATTGAATAAGACAGCAAACAATGTAATGTCTCAAATTTTAAAATAGGAATCTTTAATATTTCTGAGTCTTGTGTCACAATTATTTGGAAAAGAGGATTGTCAAATCAATTCAAAATTATGGGAATATTTGGAAATTTTAGCTTAATTTTTTTTTTTTTTAAATTTGCCCCATGATTCATTCAAAGTGGTGACACTATGAGTGTTAAAATTTTCCAATTTTGTGCAAATTTCCAAGTTTCAAATTTCTAAGCATCCACATATAGAGTGTTTTTTTAAGACATTAAAATGGATACAAAACATGTGAAGGAGCTGGATTACAAAGATTTGGAAGTTAAGGTGGTCCTTAATAAGGTGATATCAAAATTAACAGAGATCAACACTCAACATGATGGTAAGAAAAAGAACCAGAAGTTTATTCATATCAATGGTGAAAAGATGTTCTGGGAAACTCTACAGAGAATACAATCAGAATTGAAGCTAATATATACAAGCTAATACATGGCAGTAACCGCTCATAACAAACATATATGTAAAAAGACTAGGTAACCCTTATTCATGAGTTGTCCCTTACTTTGGTCCCCTGGGACATACAAGTTCTGGAGTCACAACTTAGACATAAACTGACTAAACTGAAAAAAGGTAATGGTTTGGTGAAACCATCTCTTATTTGATTAGCAGATGCAACAGACAGGAGTTTGATGAAGCCTTGTTGAACCATTTGCCTACCAATATGACAATCAATCTCTATATGCTTTGTCCTTTCATGAAACACAGAATTCTCATCAATGGCAATAGCTGAGTTGTTATCACAAAAGACAACATCATGCTTTGAAAGAGTGATCTGTAAATCATGCAACAAATAGCTAACCCACTGCATTTCACATACTGTTACTGCTAATGCCCGATACTCCGCCTCAGAGGAAGATCTGGAAACAGTAGGTTGCTTCTTTGCTTTCCATGAAATTAGAGAATCCCCGAGAAAAATACAAAAGCGGTCTGAGATGGATTTTTTGGTTTCTAAACAAGCTGCCCAATCAGAGTCAACAAAAGCTTGCAAATGAAGTTCTGAAGTTGATGAATAAAAAAAGACCCTTCCCTGGTGCTCCTTTAAGGTACATGAGAACTCTGTGAGCTGCCACTAAATGCCTCTCCGTAAGATGATCTATAAACTGACTCAACTGTTGGACTGCATAGGCTATATCGGGCCTTGTAGTAGTTAGGTAAAGAAGCCTACCTACGAGCCTTTTGTATACACCAACATCTTCAAGAAGAGGGCCATCATTGTGAACCAGTTTATGTCCTGTTACCATGGGAGTATTAACAGGCTTGGATTCAAGAAAACCACATTCTTGTAGAATGTCTAGAGTATACTTCTCCTGACACAGATTAAGTCAAGCAAGAGTCCTCACAACCTCTATTCCCAAAAAATAGCTAAGCTCACCAAGATCCTTAATCTTGAAGGTAGAGTCCATGAAATCTTTTATAACAACTATCACGGTTGCAGTAGGCGCTAGGCGCTAGTCGGGCGTCCGGACAGCGCCTAGCGCCTAGGCGGTCTAGGCGGGTGCCAAAAAACAGTGGTAGATTTGCAGTTTGACAATTTTAATCAGGTTGTTTTCAACATTTAATCAAATAACACATCCAAATAAATGAATTAATGATAATTCATAAGTCATAACATCAAAACAATGGTTTAAAAAAAAAAAACATTAAAACAATATTAAAAATTAAAAATACTCAAATATGAAATACTCAAATACTTCAATTATCCAAAGATTCAAAGTATCAAACTAGTCTACGAGTGATATATATGTCATATATATATATATATATATATATATATATATATATATATATATATATATATATATATATATATATATATATATATATATATATATATGCACACACATATATATATAATAAAAAAATAGGCCGAGCCGATCGAGTTAACTCGACCGAAATGGACGAGTTAACTCGACTAACTTAGACGCTAGGCGGCCAAATCGGCCGAATTAGGCGCTAGGCGGACGCCTAGGTGGCCGATAACCTAGGCGGGCGCCTAGGGGGGAAATCGCCACGGTCTAGAGGGGCCTAGCGCCTAGGCGGGCGCCTAGACCGATTTTTACAACCCTGACAACTATTGAATCATAATCATTCCCAGCAACAATAATGTCATCGACATAAACAAGTAAAGCAATAAATGAACTGTCATTATCCCTAATAAACAAGGATGGATCAGCATGTGCTTGTGTGAAACCAATGGACAACAGAGCAGCTGCTGTGAGTTTTGCATTCCACTGTCTACTGGCCTGTTTAAGTCCATATAAGGACTTCACTAACCTGAAAACTTTGGTTGGGCTTTTCACTGTGAAATCCAAGAGGCAAAATCATATATCGCAAATTATGTCGTGCAACCGAATGCACCATGCGCATGGTGCATACGATGCAAAACGACATCGTTTTGGTTAAAAAACGCGCGTCCCACTTAAAAAAGAAATCAGGTTCGATTCCCGGCAATAGCATTTTTATATATCCATAAATTCATAACTATATATCCACAGTGAATGAATGAAGTAAAAATCCACAATGAATGAACTAAATATCCACAATGAATGCACTAAATATCCACAATGATTGAACTAAATATCCACAATGAATGAACTAAATATCCATAAATTCATAACTATATATCCAGAAATTCATAACTATATATCCATAAATTCATAACTATATATCTACAATGAATGAACTAAATATCCACAATGAATGAACTAAATATCCATAAATTCATAACTATATATCCAGAAATTCATAACTATATATCCACAATAATGCTATTGCCGAGAATCGAACATGAATTTTTTTTTTTAAGTGGGACGCGCGTTTTTAGTCAAAACGACGTCGTTTTGCATCGTATGCACCATGTGCATGGTGCATTCGGTTGCACAGCATAACTATTGATCATATATACCTCCTCATCTAAATCCCCATGGAGGAAGGCATTATTGATGTCCAATTGTTGAATATACCAACATTTAGTCATAACCATTGTTAGGAAGGTTCTGATAGTTGCCATTCTGGCCACTAGTGAGAATGTTTCTATATAATCCACAGAGTGAATTCCATTTTTGGTCCTACTGTTATAGGTGTCATTCCAATTTTAGTCCACCATAATTATTTTTGCCACATTGCGTCCACTACTATTAAAAGTGTTCCAATTTTAGTCCACGAAAAATCTTAAAGTGGACTAAAATTGGAACACTTTTAATAATAGTGGACGCAATGTGACAAAAATAATTATGGTGGACTAAAATTGGAAAAGCCCCTATAGCAATAGGACCAAAAATGGAATTCACTCTAATCCACACCTAACTGCTAAGTGTAACCGTTGGCTACCAATCTGGCTTTATACATCTCTGTAGACCCATCTGCCTTATGCTTAATTTTGTATACCCATTTGCAACCAATGAGAGTTTTTTCATGAGGAAGATCAGTAAGTTTCCAAGTATTATTTTCCTGAAGAGCTTGAATTTCAGCTTGAATAGCCTGCTTCCAACAGTCATATATAACAGCTTCATTGTAGGTTTTTGGCTCAGAAATAGAAGAGATACCAACTGTGAACAATCTGTGTGCTGGAGTTAATGAATCATAAGAGAGAACTGCTTCCAAAGGGTGTGGGGATGATCTATCATGCAACACTGAGTCACAAAAGTAATCTTGCAGCCTACTTGGAGCATTTTTAGGCCTTGTAGATCTCCTGAGTAGAACTTCATGATTATCATAGGGAGGATCAACTGGCAGTTCACTGTTGATTAGTAGACTTTGGTTTGATATAGGATTGGACTGAGCAAGTGGGGAACTTATTGGAATAAAATCTGGATCTCCTGTACTCATGTTAAAATCATGGTCATCTGAAAAAGATAGCACTGGTAATGAGGGATCAAAAAAATTATCTGAGATTTTTGTGACATCATTGGACTTGAAATGAAAATCTTGCTCATAAAATTGTACATCTCTATATACAAAGGTTGAACCTCTTTGAACATCATATAGAGTGTATCCTTTAACATTGGCAGGATAACCAATGCAAACACATTTTCTTCCCCTTGCTTCCATTTTGTGCCATGACTAAGATAAAGTAGAGGCATAACATAAGCATCCAAAAACTTTTAGGTTAGTATAATCCACAGGTTTTCCATATAGCCTTTCAAAAGGAGTTGCCCAATCAATGACTTGAGAAGGTATGCTGCATGTAGGACATAATGACCCCAGAATTGCAAAGGAATATTTGCTTGGAATCTCAGTGCCCTTGCAACATTTAATATATGTTGGTGTTTTCTTTGTGCCACAACATTCTGGTGCGGAGTATTAACACATGACCATTGATGTAGAATACCCTTCTCTGCATAAAACTCGATGCATATTGAACTCATGACCATTATCACTCTTTATGGTCTCGATTTTAGTAGAAATTAAAACTTAGTGGACACATAACTACAAAATGCCTTGATCAAGGATCTAACTTCTGACTTTTGTATCATTAAATGGATCCAAGTAAACCTATTATAATCATCTACTACTGTTAAAGAATAATGTTGTCCCTGTAGTGAGCCAACTGGAAAGGGCCCCCAAATATCAACATGTACTAGCTCAAAACTGCTTGTTGTAAAAGACACACTAACATGAAATGATGATATTTTGTGTTTGGCAAAATGACAGGCATCACAAACAAGAGTTTTATTACAATAATTAGAATAATTATGCTAACTTTATTAAATCGATTTTCGTAACATTTTATCCGACTACAAGTGAGGTTAGATATTGAAAGTGTTTGGTTCTTGGACGGGTGTCGAGGTCTACCATCACTTCATCGTGGTCTTGAGTATATCGATAATAATGAGCCTTTTAAAACTTCACAAGATCACTGGTTATGAAAAGCTTTAAGAAATGGACCTGTTTGAAGAGCTTTTCTTTGGATAGCAAGAGTGAAAAATAACCAGCACCTTCTTCAATGGTGAAGAGAGGTATTTATAAGTGGAAAAATCCATCCATTGGAGGGAGATAGAAAATTTCAAACCTAATAACCAGTGAGTATTAACCAGTGGGCATTGAACATTTAATGCACTTGTACTGTGTAGCCGTTGGAGCTAAAAACATTATGGCTTTTGTCATTGTTCTCTGACAAGATGGTACAAGTCTTTTAATGCTCCTTGTCTTTTGTGAAGATCATTCCTAGGACACTTTTTGTCCGAATGATTTGCCCATCTAAGTCATAGACAACATTCTCATTGCTTCACTTGAATGAACGTTGTCTTTTACAAGTCTCTCTTTGACTTGTTGGTCGAAAGATAGACTTTATCTTTCGTCCTTTCTCCTTTAACGAAAGGTCATTTTTGTCAAAAGAAGTCTATCCGAGACTTGCTTAATCCATCTTTCGCCTGGAAGCATCTTTTGATTATCTTGTCGTCTTCAAGTCTTCATGTAGACCTATTGTGCTAGTCTCGAGCAAGATTTGTACACCTCATGGGTCTGTTACACGAGACTTATCTAAGGAAAGAAAAATAGGGGTCTACAATCCTAGACAGTTTGGTATCATCAAAATCTAATTACACTTGTTCCTAACAATATGCTACCTCTAGAAGACGTAAGAAACCACTACAGGTCTACTGGTGATTGGGTTCAGGAGGAATTTGGTATTCAGAATAATGTTTTTGACTATTTTGATTCCATATTCATCCAAGATGATTTTTTTTTTTTTTTTTTTTTTTTACATTTGGTACAATGCAACCGAAGGTGACTGCAGCGCATAACGCCACACTGCTCAAGCCACTTGAAACTGATGAAGTCAGAACAACTCTTTTCTCAATGTTTCCTAATAAAGCTCTCCCACCGGATGGAATGAATTTGAGATTTTACTAACAATTTTGGGACGTGGTAGGTGCTAATGTGTCGAGTTTTGTTCTTCGCTGTCTTAGCTTAATGATAATTCTTTCCCGTAGGCCTTAAATCATGTGACCATTGTTCTTATTCTTAAAAAGGACCATATTGAGTCAGTGACCGATCTCAAATCAATTGCATTATGCAATGTGGTCTATAAAATTCTAGCTAAGGTTGTTGCTAATAAGATGAAGATGATTCTTCAAGATATCATCTCCATCAACCAAAGTGCCTTTGTTCCTGAACGTTTCATTACCGATAATATTTTGGTAGCAACTGAAGCAGTTGTTATATCATAGACTGCAGTGCACATGCACCACGGTAAAAAACGGCGCCATTTCTTTTAGTAAAGAAACGGCCCGCCGTTACCGTTAACAGAGTCCGCATGTTTGATGTATTAAACACCAACTGACACCACAGTACATCTAAATCGACAATGTCTCACGTATTATTTTTTTATTATCAAATGAAACTGCAGTTATATCAAAATGATACTGTAGTACAGTTGTGGTGAAATGAAACTGCAGTGTATATAAAATGAAACTGAATAACATTTCACATATTTGAGTGTATATTGTACAATGAAGCTGTAATTATATCAAAATATCATGTAGTTGTGTTTTAATAAAACTATAGTGTATATAAGATAAAATTAAATAACATTTTCACATATTTGAGTCTATAAATATCGAATGAAACTGTAGTTATATCGAAATGAAACTGTAGTTGTGTTGAACCGGAACTGCAGTGTTTACAAAATGAAACTGAATAACAGGGTTACTTTTTGCAGAAGGGTGCAGAACGGCGGAAAACAAATGTCGTTTCTTTTCATTTAACAAAACGACGTCGTTTTGATGTGCGGTGCATAATCGATTATGCACCGCGGTGCACAATATAATTTGCCCAACTGAAGTTGGTCATTTCCTTAGACGTAAACATAGTGGGTTAACGAGTTAAGCAACATTGAAGCTGGACATGGCCTATGATCGAATGGAGTGGGCTTTTTTATGGGGCATGCTCTCGGCTCTTGGGTTTGACTCCAAATGGGTCGAGATATTGATGTTGTGCGTCCAAACTGTCAAATAGAATACAACATATAGGTTAAGGCAAATTATTGTGCGGACATGGTCCACACAATGTTATGTGGACCATAATAAAAAGTACATTTTTAATATATTAAATGTACATTATTTTTGTACTGAATGTACATTATACAATATAATGTACACTCAGAACAAAAATAATGTACATCCCCTGAATACAATGTACATTATTTTTGTATTGAATGTGCATTATTTTTGTACTGAATGTACATTATTTTACGATAGACAAAATATGGTCCACACAACTTGTGTAGACCATGGCCATACAATAATGATTGATAGGTTAATGATACACTTATTGGTAGGGCTGTGCATCGGGCGGGTTCGGTTTTCGGGAATGGGAATCCGTTTGGTTTTCGGATTACAGCTATTAAATCCTATCCGTGTAATTTCTAAGTGTAAACTTTTCGGATATATAAATCTCGGATATCGGACGGTTTGCATCGGATTACGGACTAAATCAGATATGAAATAAAAATTCATAAAAACTACAAATTAACTATTGAATAAGTAAATCAACACTAAATAAGTTGTAACTTGTTAACTTCTAAGTAGTTAACAATTTACAACTTCAAAATAACAAGTTCACAAATCACAACTACAAAATAACTTACTAACTAGTTACAAGTTAATGAAGCTAAGTAGCTAACAACTTTACAGCTTACAAGTTACAATTCAAAAACAGTTTATAGATTCAAATTCTCAAAAAATAAGATGTTAAGTGTTAAGGCACCATTCAAAAACCAAATGCAGCAACAGCCAACAGCAACTCAGCAAACCAGCAACTCAGGCACTTAGCATTCCTCATCTTCCTGCTTGAGGTGCAAATTTAAATAGCAAATAAAAAATGAAAAAAAAATGAAAAGAATAACATTTTAACATTATTTGCTCAAAAATCCAAAATAGGCTCAGATTGCTGTTGTTTCATATCATTAAGATTTGAGGGAAATTGCTTCTAAAGTTTTGGAACTAAATCCAAAACTTGAGCAACATACCAACCCCAATTCTTTGATTCAGACAAGGGTGGAAGCATCATCATAGCCCATACTACTGCACATACCTGTCAAGCTGTAACCTGATGTTCAAATGTTCAATCAAGTGGAACTGTGGAAGGGGCTGAGGCACTAAAATGCACTTACATAATTGAATATTTGAATTCATAAGCCATAAATAAAAACATAATGGTAATCTAATTTTCTAAGAGAATAGAATAACAACTAAATATAAAACTGAGAGCAGAATGAATGAACATTACTGCAATCGTTGGTAGGGAAGTTCCAGCAGTCCTAACTCCAGTTGGCAACTCTGCAAATAAAAAACACATATTAATTATCATACAAATAAATACACAATAATGAAAGTATTTAAGTAAACTACTATTACCTTTCTCAAGCCTTCCACAATCATCAATATTTTCTTCAATTTGAATAGGTTGATTTGGTAATCTCAACCAATCCTGTGTACAAATTAAAGCTTCCACAATCTTAGGAGTTAAGGAACTCCTAAATGGATCCAACACTCTACCACTGGTTGAAAAAGCACTTTCAGAAGCCACAATGGATATTGGAACTGCAAGAATATCCCTTGCCATTTTAGAGAGAATTGGCAGTCTTTCAGAGTTCACCTTCCACCATTTTAGGATATCAAAATCAACCTTATCTTCCACAATGGCCTCACTCAAATATATTTGCAGGTCAGTCTGTTTTAGGCTTCCACCACTCTCCATCCTTTGCCTTTTCAATTGAGATTTCAGCTTACCTTGTGGCCTACCAACAGTTACAGCACTAGGCTGCACACTCACAAAGACAGTTTGAGAAGGTTGGGCAACAGCAGCTGGTTCAGGGTTCACATCCACAGAGTAAGTGGCAGCATAATCATTGTACAACTCAAGAAGTGCAGATTGGATCTTCTCAAAACAGGATTTGCCTTTATCATCACCATAAAGTTGAGTTAACTGGGCAGGCATGTACTCAACCTTATCTCTAGGATCCAAAATAGTGCCAAAGAAGATCACACAGTTCATTTTTTCAGGGTCCCCCCAATATTTCAAAAACTTAGTTTTCATTTGGGTGCCCATTACCTGTAAAAAAAAAAAACCAAATAATTAAAGACTTGTTAATATACACATTTGTTAAACAGTAAACATTTTAGTTAAGGGATGTAATTTACCTTTTCAGAACTAGCTTCACCACCAATCATGTCATCTAACATGCAACTAAGATCAGAGATCTCACTGAAGAAAGTGTTAGATGTAACATAAAGAGAACCAGAAATTCTCACAGTCATGTCATAGAATGTTTTTAGCAGAGTTACCAAACTTTTCACATCAAACCAATCCATAAAAGTAGGTACAGAGGTACCCAGGTCATCAGAAAATGAGGGGTCATTTCCCAAATAGGCATCAAAGACTGCCTGGTACTGGATTGCAGTATTCAACATCATATATGTGCTATTCCATCTTGTAGGAACATCCAACTGCAAAGCTGATTTGGCTTCCATCCCAATAAGTTCAGCAAGATCTCTAAATTTTTTTAGCCTTGCAGGGGAGTTCCTAACCCATCTAACTGCTTCCCTAACCCTCTTAACTGAAGTATCAGCAAACTTCAACCCATCTTGCACCACCAGATTCAGAATGTGGGCTATACACCTCATGTGCATGTACTTAGACCTTACAGAGTGGTACCCCAAGACATCAACTTACTCTTAAAAAATCCCATGGCAGTATCATTGGAAGAGGCATTGTCAACTGTGACAGTAAAAACATTCTTAATACCCCACTCAACCAGACAAGTCTCCAAGGCCTTGGCTATATACTCTCCCCTATGAGATGAAACAGGGACAAAGGCTATGATTTTTTTGTTCAGCTTTCACTGATCATCAATGAAATGTGCAGTAATGCACATGTAGTGTATCCTCTGTACAGAGGTCCATGTGTCAGTGGTTAAGATGACTCTTTGGGAGCAACCCTTAAAAATTTGTTTAAGGACTGGTCTCTCATCTAGGTATCTTTGGAAAATATCCCTTGAAACTGTCCACCTAGAAGGAATTTGGAACCTTGGGCAGGCAACTAGAATAAATCTCCTAAACCCTATCCCATCAACAAACCTAAAGGGCAACTCATCTATTATAATCATCTCACACAAAGCCCTCCTAATGGCTTCCTGATTAAACACCCATGTGCCTAATTCCCCCATTACCCCTTCAGAACCCCCTGGTGCAGAGGATGAGACATCATTGAAAGTCAGAAGTGACTGCCTTGTATCCTTCGAGTGAGGATTTTTAAGACATGCCACCATATGATTTCTTAAAGATGAAGTGCCATGTTTTTTTGGCTGACAACAAAAGATCTTAGCACAATATATGCACCTCCCCTCAATCAGATTGTCATCTTTATCATATATCTTTACAAAGTGCTCCCACACCCTGGATCTGGACTCAACCTCTTTTCTCTTTTTCTTTGGAACTACAGGAGTCACCTGAGGCTGCTGAGGTATCTCAGTGCCTTGGGGTTGTCCTTGTACCTCCTGAGTTGAAGGTTGGGATCCAGAACTAGGTTGACTGATGCTCTCCATCTAAAAAGATGGGCATCAACATTCAGATTTCAAACAATTGTTTGTCATACAGAATAACAGATCAAGCATTCAAGCATACAAATAATTGAAAAGAAATCCAGATTCAGACACTTCTTTGTGTCATCATCTATCAAGATTTCATAATATTACATTTACATATTTACATTATGCACAAACAGTTCAGAACATTTAAGGGTCATACATCCATAAACAAATTCACAAAGAAATCCAGATTCAGAAACTGTATCCAGTTCATCACTATCTGGATTTCAGTTAAGGGCTTCCACCATTTCACATTTAAGCCTTTAACTGTTTAAGGGCCATCAGAATTCAGATTCAACCATAACATATCAGAATATAACACATAAATCACAAATATAGAACTAGGGTTTCGGGTTCAAAACAGCTTCCACCAGAATACATCAGAATATAACACATAAATCACAAATATAGAACTAGAGTTTCGGGTTTAAAACAGCTTCCACCAAAATACATCAGAATATAACACATAAATCACAAATATAGAACTAGGGTTTGGGTTTAAAATAGCTTCCACCAAAATACATCAGAATATATCACATAAATCACAAATATAGAACTAGGGTTTCGGTTTAAAACAACTTTCACCAAAATAGATCACACTATAGCACATATATCATCATATAACACAAATAGATCAAAATACAGTGAATAATCATAAATATAAAAACTAGGGTTAGCGATTTACTTGTTTTCCCCAAATACTCCCCGGAGAACAAGGGTCTCTAACTAGTAATCACCAGAGAGAAGAGCTTCCACCACTCTAAGCCTCGAACGGCCACCGGAGAATCAAACACAGCCGGACAGTGCACAGGTCTCAACGACTCAACGAGTAAGTGAGTCACTGAGATTACTAGATTAGAGAAGAAGAGAGGACTCTGAGAGACTGAGATTCTCAGAGATTGAGAGATTGAGAGTATGAGAGTCTCATAGAGTCACAGAGAGAATCGGAGATAGAGAGAAGTCAGAGAGAATGAGAGGTTGAGCGAATTAGGTTAGGGTGAAGGGTCTCAGCGAGTGGAGCGTATGGCTGCGCAGTAGCTAAGGGTTACATATATAACAGCCTTATACGACGTCGTACCACTCTAAACCTTAGCAAACCCTAGGAAAGTTCGGATAGTTCGGGCGGGTCGGATGTGTTTTTTGCCTACCCTATCCGACCACGTAATCCGGCGTCGTTTCATTTGGCGGATCGGATTTTTGATCTCGGATTCGGCTCGGGTTCGGAAGCATTGCAACGGATCTCGGGTTGGGCGGTTTTGTCGGGTGGGGTCGGTTTTGCACAGCCCTACTTATTGGTCCAATTACTCCCTCCCCGTGGTTACGGGACCGCTCTCCCCTTATTTGTTTCTTAAAGCCACCATCCAAGAAGCTAACAAGTTAAGAATTGTCTTTATTTGTACAAAGCAGTACGTGTCTGGTCAAACAATTAATTTCAACAAGTCCACGATCACATATAGTAAGAATACTTCTGCGTTGAACATGCAACAAATTACTACCTTGTTTAAGGTTGAGCAAAGCAGAGATTTTGGCAAGTAATTGGGACTACCTTTGGTTATTAGCAAGAATAAGAGGAAAGTTTCTGCATACTTAGAACAGAAGGTGCACCAAAGGGTTTGTGGCTGGAATAAAAAATGCCTATCCAGAGTGTTGCCCAATCTCTCTCGACATACACCATGAGTGTATATCATCCTAAAGATCCTGGTGAGTCAAAATGGTCATGCAGATTGTTGGTTCTGGAGTTTGGATTTAATTTCCGAGGTGTTTACACAGTCAATAGTGGTTATAAAAAACTAATACAGAATATGCAGGTTGGTTCTTTAGGATCTGGATTCACGGAGTGGAAGACTTTGTGGCAGACTAAGGTGCCTTCCAAACTAAAGAACTTCCTATGGCGGGTTGCTACAAATATTCTTCCAACTAAAACTCTTTTGTGTTTTAGGATCGATGGTCGATGTCTCAGAACACAACAGGTAATATTTCCATCTTCAAGATTTATGTGGCTTGGGAGTGTTGGGGAAAATTGCAACGTCAACGCGCAATCTGGAAGCCTTTTAAGAAGCACGGACACTATTGGTGTATGGTTGAAAGAAAATCTGTGTCGTGTTACAATAACACTACCTTAAAAGCGTTATTTGCCCGGTAGCGGTGCAATTAGAACCCTGGCACGCTTTCGACAGGCTACACAGACCTACTACGGATAGCTTGCACTAGCAATCACGTAGGCGAACCTCACTATTGAGAATAAGCATTCTTTGTGCCCACCTACTGTAATTTTTCCCATCAAGCGTGGTGATTTTTGATAGATCCGGTGTGACAGAAGGTGTCATATTGCTAAAGGTTGACTGTTGCACAAATAACGCTTTTAACTGTTGGGGAAAATCGCAACGTCAACGCGCGATCTGGAAGCCTTTTAAGAAGCACGGACACTATTGGTGTATGGTTGAAAGAAAATCTGTGCCGTGTTACAATAACACTACCTTAAAAGCGTTATTTGCCCGGTAACGGTGCAATTAGAACCCTGGCACGCTTTCGACAGGCTACACAGACCTACTACGGATAGCTTGCACTAGCAATCACGTAGGCGAACCTCACTATTGCTCAGACTACGAGAGAAAGAAGAAGAATAGAACAAATAACTAAGTCAGGTGTCTTTTCCAAATATGGTAAGAGCTTCTTTATATAGTAAGCAGCTCTCCCATATTAGCCATGCAAAGAGAGACAAACAATGATGTCCACAACTTTGCAC
>NW_017618579.1:70000-82500 GCF_001879475.1 Ipomoea nil | reverse complement strand
TGATGTACGTAATAATGTGAATTAATAATTTGTACATTTTAATTTATTTTTTATACAATGATAAAGATATTTTTCAAAGTTACTATCTTTCACATGTTTACTTTTCATGTACAAATTAGTTACTTATATTGATGTAATAATGTGAATTAATAATTTTTAAATTTGGATTAATTTTCTTATATATATAATGATAAAGATATTTTCAAAGTTACTATTATTTATTATTCTTAACTTACTAATTGCAAAATATTTTCTAACAGTTTTCTAATAATAATAATAATAATAATAATAATAATAATAATAATAATAATAATAATAATAATAATAATAATAATAATAATAATAATAATAATAATAATAATAATGACATTTTGTTTTTATATTATTATTATTATAACAATTAAATTAGTGTAGACGAAATAGAATTCGTTTCAATTTTTTCTATTATTTTTTCAATTCTTTTCTTCTTTGTGGTACGAATTAAAATATAATAATATTTACTTAATTTGATTTGTTTTTTTCAATTATATATATATATATATATATATATATATATATATATATATATATAATAAAAAAGTGAAAGCTATTATTTTTTGAATCTTCATCATAAAAGAATATGAATGTCATAATATAATTATTATTTTTTTGATGGAATGGATGAGAAAGAAAGCCCCCATTAAGAAATTCTACGAATCAAAGCGCCTCCTGCATCTACTTAGATGAAGTCTCCTAAGGAGTCCGGTGGTTCCTCCAGGATAATTGTCCCCAGTCGCTACTTTGGCCAACATTAGCAAGCTACTCTATCCGCACATCTATTACCTTCTCTCCAAACCTGCAAAATTTTAATCCTCCCCCAATTCCTCAATCAACTTCTTGCATTCTCGAGTTAGAGGGTCAAGGTCATGATGAGCCGACGGATCCCTTCCTATGACTTTAATCACTACCACGTTCACCCAGCCCTTATCTTTAACCAATCGTAACCCCTCTCTGAGCCCCCATAATTTAGCCATAAAGCTACTGGTCAACACAATATTGACGGTGAAACTCGTTAACCAACTACCATAGTGGTCCCTTACCAAGTCACCCGCACTAGCCCATTGTTTTTTCTTTACTTAAATCAAACCTTATTTGTTGTAGCAAAAATTTTAATTTTTTTTTATACCAAATCTATATTGCTTTAAATAAAATGTATATTTTATTACAAGGTCATCTACTATGTATGAGATACAATTTCTCTCTATTTAAGAATTTGAATGCAAAAATGAATAGTTCACATATAACAACAATCAAGGTTCCACTTATATACACAAGGAAAATTTATGAATTCATTTATTATAACTTCATTTCAACTCTTTATTTACTATTCGACAATATCAATAAGCCAACCTCCTATTAATCATGCCACTTTTAACAAAAAATAATTTAAGTTTTACTGACTCATCAATATCGTATAAAGAAGACTTAATTTGTTATAGAGTTAATACTCAATATAGTCCTCGACTATAGTGGTTTTACTCAATTTAGTCCTAAATGACTTTTTGTGCTTAATTTAGTCATCGACTTTGATGGTTTAACACAATTTAGTCTTTTGTTAAAAATTCTGTTAGTTGACTATTAGAAAATGGTCATAATTGTAATTTTTCATCCTTCATCCCATTTGGGATGATTCCTCCATCTTCCCCTTATTAAGGTCCACGCAGAAATGGAGATCTTCATCCCTAAATCAACTTCAACCCTAAATAAATAAATAAGGGGAAGATGAAGGAATCATTTGCATTTCTGTGTAGATATTAATAAGGGGAAGAAGAAGGAATCATCCCAAATGGGATGACGGAGGGAAATTACCATTAAGACCCTATTTCTAACAGACAACTAACAGAATTTTTAACAAATGACTAAATTGTGTAAAACTATCAAAGTCGATGACTAAATTGAGCACAAAAAGTCATTTAGGAATAAATTGAGAAAACTACTATAGTCGAGGACTATATTGAGTATTAACTCATTTATTATAATATAAAAATTATTAGGACATCATTTTTATTCTCAATTATAATTATCTACAATAATACTCATCTTTACTACTACTATACTTTTATTATAAGTTGAAAATATTCATTTTGATTATATTGAAAACAATCATTTGTATTTTATATCAATTATTTAATATTTAAAAATTGTACTAAATATTCTACTTACTTTTATTTTTGCGTTGGCATTAATTTAATCACCCAATGGGTGCATTATAACTAGTTACTTTTATTTTTGCGTTGGCATTAATTTAATCACCCAATGGGTGCATTATAACTAGTATCAATATAAATACAGTAAGAAATAGATTTGTGACTTGTGAGCAATATATATATATATATATATATATATATATATATATATATATATATATATATACACACACATATGCATATGCAGTATACTTGTGAAATTTTTCTTTTGGAAAGAACCATGAATTCAAGAATGTTAAGTTGTTGTAGTAGCAGCTTAGCCATGACGATGGTTCTGCTTACATGTCACTTGATTGTGTTAAAAGCTGAATTGCAAGTTGGGTTTTACAGTTTCTCGTGTCCCTTGGCTGAGTTCATTATCAAGGATGAGGTCCAGAAATCGTTCCTTTTTGATAACGGAGTGGCTGCCGGTCTTCTCCGCCTGCATTTCCATGACTGCTTTGTTAGGGTATGTAATAGTTTGTACTGCTAGTGGTGTTAATGCGGATTGTTAAAATTTTTGCGAGTTTTTTATGGCTAGCTCACAGGCTAGAATTCTTTCACCCTAGCCTGCCTAATGCTGGCTCGTAGACCCCACGGGCTAGCCCGCAGATCAACTTTAAAATATAACACTACTGAAAATTATGGAATTTATGACCAACTGAAAGTGATCTTAAATCAAGTCGAAAGTAAAAAGTGATCGGAAATAGCAACAAAGGTTTTTCCGGATACCAAAAGTGGTCGGAACAAGGCTTTTAACTTGATTTATATATTAAGATCACTTTCAGGTGATCGCAAATTTCATAATTTCTAACAGTGTAAAAAAATATTTTTTATTTTATTTTTTAATGATATAATGTTGCATGGGCAGGGGTGTGATGGGTCAGTGCTCATAGATTCCACTCTATTCAACCTAGCAGAAAAGGATTCTCCACCAAATAATCCAAGCCTGAGAGGATTCGAGGTCATTGACAGAGTAAAAGCTAGGCTGGAATCCGTATGCAAAGGAGTTGTGTCATGTGCTGATATATTGGCTTTTGCAGCCAGGGATAGCGTGGAGATGGTAAGACTACTAATTAGTTACTCCGTACAATAATAGTATAACTTAGGGTGTGTTTGGTTCATGTGTTTACATATCAAGAATGAGATTCAAAATCATAGTTAGTGTTTGGTTGACAACTTTTTAAAATGTAACTATGGAATTTGATTACCTCTTCAATTAAAAATCACATTCCCTAATTAAAAATGAGTATTTCATTCCATCTTATTGGTAATTTTGATTTTTAAGTTTGGATTACTGCTTTTAGATTTTTATTTTTATTTTGTTTTTTTTTTGTTTTTTTTTGTTTGTTTATATTGATGTTTTGGATGTCATTATATTTGGATCAAATGCCTTAATTTTTTATTTTTGTATTTTAAAAACCTTTATTCTCATTATAGTGTGTCATACATAACCAAACATGCATCAATGTTGGTAATCATTCCAATTCCACCTTACTACCAAACATGCAAAATACTTTCACCAAAACTCATTACTATTACTAAATATTTGATTCCCATTCCGATTTCGATTCCCCTGTGAGAACCAAACACACCCTTAGTTTTCAAACTTCGATTGTATATGTTGTATGCATGCATACACTCACTTTTTCACCCCGACCATCGGTGGTCGGAAAATACGCAACACTCACTTTCTCCCCTAACCAAATTTTTCGATCATTTAAATAATGGGTGCTATTTCCAACCACTTTATGCGGTAGTTGAAAATAGTCCTGAAGGATTTTGTGGATACTCCAGTGGTCGGAACTGGGGTTTCCGACCCAAAAAATGGCGATTTCCAACTTTATGGCTGCTTAACTTAATTAATTATTGCAATATAGATATAAGGAAAAATTTGTACTTTTCGTCCCTAAATTATATGATAATTGTAGAATTCATCCCTAATTGTTGGTCATGCTCACTTTTCGTCCCTAAGTTATCATTGGCGTTGCACTTTTCATCCTTTTTACTAACAAAACATTTGGAACGAAATTTACAACTTTAGTATAACTTAGAGACGAAAATTAAGCACAAAAAGTTAATAAAAGGACGAAAAGTGTAATGTCAATGATAACTTAGGGGTGAAAGTGAGCACGACCAATACTCAGAGACAAATTCTACAATTACCATATAACTTAGGAACGAAAAGTACAGTTTCCACTAGACATAATAATTTTGGTTGCAGACTGGAGGGCTTACCTATGATGTTCCTGCTGGAAGAAGAGATGGACGTACTTCTTCCTCTTTAGAGGCCCTTCTCAATTTGCCACCACCTTCATCTACCCTCGATCAGCTTACTTTACGCTTTGCTCTCAAGGGATTTACGCAAGAAGAAATGGTTACACTCTCGGGTATAGTATATATATGATTATTATATGAAATTGAAGTTCAATTTGTTATATATTGTTAAAACTTCGGGCTTTGTTCAAGTGAGAACAACTCTTAAGTGAAAATTTGCGAACTTCTACACGAATGCAAACAATTTTTTTTACGATTTCACACAATTTACTATTCCATGCACACAATATAATCTACCATAGAGTAATTAGAGATAGCAATTTCAATTCGCCCCGTGAATATGCACCCAAATTTATTCCGAATGGATAAGATTTTTGTGGGTGATTGTGGGTGGTGGATCTTAAAAGTAAAAAATTAAACTCGTAATGAGCCGGGTTGTATTTGAGTTTAATGTACAAAACCTGCCTATAACCCCACCGACTTACCATATATATATATATATATATATATATATATATATATATATATATATATATATATATATATAATTGCACTCAGGTGCGAATGCTTCGCCCAGGAGCGAAATATGAATGGATTCTATCTGTCCACGTGTCCAGATCTAATGGATGAGAAACACTGATTTTTTTAAAAAACGCGGTGGCATTTTCGTAAATAATTGAACATCGAAGTGCAAGTAAAATGTATTACAAGTGCATGTGAAATGTATTATAGGTGCAAGTAAAAGTTTACGCTGAGCATCAATACTAAGTGCACCTATAGTTATAAGTAGTTGCACCTATAGTTCTAAGTAGTTGCACAAATAGTTATAAGTAGTTCTACCTAGGTGCATGAATGTTTGCGGGTGGTTTTCAGGGGTATTACTACCCGCTGAACTCATATCAATGAATGTTAACAAGGCAAAATTACATGCACTTATAGGTGAAAGTAAGTGCACCTATAGTTATAAGTAGTTGCACCTATAGTTATAAATAATTGCACCTATAGTTATTAAACACACCCAGGTGCATGAATGTTTGCAGGAAATGAATGCTAACAAGGTAAAATTACATGCACTTATAGGTGAAAGTAGGTGCACTTGTAAGTGATTTTACTTGCACTTTGATGTTCAATTATTTACGAAAATGCCACCGCGTTTTTTTAAGCTATTAGATCTGGACACGTGTCGCGCGCTGATTCGTTCGCATATTCCTTCCTGGGCACTTATTCGCACCTGAGTGCATCCCTATATATATATATATATATATATATATATATATATATATATATATATATATATATATATATATAAAGGATTAGTATGTAGTTAATTATAAAAATTTCTAGAACTTCTACTAATATTTTATTATTTTTAGTTCTAAACTAATAAGTTTGTTTTTTTAAAAAATTAACAATTTAATTATTATATTTGAATATTTGTATTATTTTATGTTTTAATAGAATTAGTGAAATTTTATTATTTAATTTAAATATTATTTTAAATTTTTAATAAGATAATAAGTGATGGGTATCTGTATGTACCCGTACCCGATGGGACGGGTTGGGTGAAATGCGTAATGAAAATATAAAATGGGTGGGGTGATGGATGTTGTCTTCTTCAATTTACCCCTGACCCTTTGTCATCATGTTAGTTTTCATGTTGGACTAGTTCTCATTTGATCATTAATACTCCGTGTGATATAAAATGACTTGCGGGCTTGGTCGGGCCGCCGCCTGATTGATATGTATGTCCCATCCAGGAGCTCACACCCTCGGGCGGGCGCATTGCAGCTCTTTCAGTAACAGGCTATACAATTTCAACCTAACAACGAAACAAGACCCCACCCTGGATCCCTTATATGCAGCGCTGCTAAAACTGCAGTGTCCAAAAGGGGACAACAGCCCTAACCGGGTGGCGTCAATGGACCCTTGGTCTCCAGCCAAAACTGATGTTAGCTACTACTCAAACCTACTGGCCAACCGAGGCCTCTTCACTTCAGATCAAGCTCTGCTTACAAGTCCATTCACAGCATTCCTAGTCAGCCAGAATGCTCAGAACGATTTTCTTTGGAAAATGAAATTTGCTGCGGCAATGGTGAAGATGGGCAAAATCGATGTCTTGACAGGTTTTGCCGGAGAGGTTCGATCCAATTGCAGAGTCATTAATTAATTAATTAATTATCTATGATATCTATCTTCAAGGGATTAATATAATATATATATATAATGCATGTACGTGGATTCAATAAGACAAAAATAATGGAGTAGACTACAGTTCCATTGTGTGTATCATATGAACCAATGATCAATAAATTTTTGGGCTGCATGGACACTTTCACATTATACAAATATCATTTGTTTATTTATTTCTAAAAAAAAAAAAAAAAAAAAAAAAAAAAAAAAAAGAGGAAAATATTTTTTCTCTGTTTTTTGAGAATGAAAACGATACTATAAAGTAAAATCAAAGTTCAAAGCGGGAACAAGGGAAGGGAAAGGCACCGAAAAAAAGTCCATACAGCTAGACATGGAAAAGACTTCCCGAGCTAACACATGAGCTACCATATTTGGAGACTGTTTAACAAACAAAAAGCATAAGTTTGAAAAAAACTTTAGCTATTTCCCTAGTGTCATTAAGTAAAAGATGACAGTAAGATGTTTTTGTGGATGCCGTTGATCACTTGCAGACAGTCAGATTCAACTTGTGTGTTATCCAGCTGGAGATCTTTGAGCCATTTCAAAGCTTCACGGACACCAATCGCTTCAGCTTCACCTGGAGAAAAAAAAAATCATTCCTTGCAAGCTTCCTGACAGCAATAAATGAACCTGAAGAATCCCTGAAAACAATGGTTGCTGTATATTTCTCAAACAAATAATACCCGGAGTATCGGGTTATCGATCCGAGAGGTGAGATATTAATCACTAGCTACTAATTTATTCACGAGAAGCTAATCCTAACGAAAGACATGATGGTTGATTAATTGCAAAACTAAACAAAAGAGCAAGTATGCAAGTTTGTGAAAACAATTGAGAAAGAGTGAGATTCTTGGGACTCAAGTATTTAATCACCTAGAGCCAAACTAAAGAACAATATTAAAATCTGAGTTTAATAAGTGTGAGAACACAAACGGTAGAAAGAGTTACTCTCGCAATCTCTATCCTATGTGAATATTCACTCTCGTGATATAAACACCCAGCAATATAAGAACAAACATTCATAATAAATCCCTAATTACTACCATCTTCCGATGTGCAACAATCAAGAATTAAACTTCATAACATATTTGTCATCTCCCAAGGTTAAGTGCAATTGTGTGTGCCCTAAATTATGCCCAACTCCTGTTGTGACACAAAGAAAGCTACGAAACAAGTAATTACGGCCATTAACTACTAGCACAACAATATAAAACACAATTGTAACACAAGTTAAAATCCAAATAATAATATATTAAAGCATTAAAGAACTAGGCACAAAGGTTCATAAATACTTTTCACCCAAGAATCTCTAAAGTAAATTAGCCACACATGGCCAATATGCAATACATAGTAAATATTAGGAGTTTACAAATAATCTAAAAGAGTACAAGAATTAAACCAAGCGATTCTCCCAAATCTCCTTAGCTTGCTCCTTGCTTCTCAAGACAATTTGTGGCCCTCAATTCTCTTCTTTCTTGTCTCCAAAACTGAGCATAAGTCTCACCTAGGGTTGAGGAAGGTGTCCTTTTATAATTGGAGCTCAAAAGGGATAAATTAAGAAATTTCCACACAAGATTCCAAAATTCCGCCCAGGAAACTCGACACGTCAAAACATCTGTTTCAACACCCCGCAACTTTCTGGAATTTCTCGACGCGTCAAATCCTCTGTGCTCGTACCATCTTGGCTACTGGAACCACGCCGAAACTGCTGTTACAACACCATTTGTCCATTTTGGCTCCAAACTTGTCCTAGAACTTCCATTGCTTTTGCACTTGACCTACAATGGTTCCAAAACACTAACAAATATTGTAAAACATTCAAATCAAGTGTAAAATCATATCTAGATTAGAAAACAAGGGAATATGCAATTAAAGTGACATTTTCACGAAATTGAACCCAACAAACATACTCAAATCAACACTAAGAACATGTACAATTCGGCTCACATCAAACTCCCCCACACTTAAACCTTTGCTTGTCCTCAAGCAAAACCAAGGAATAAATCACAAGTCAAGCATAAAAATTACTCCTACTCTTTCTTGCACAACCTTTCATACCACCAACCAACTTGTTACAAGACAACAAGCCTCAAGAATCAAATCAGTTTGGCATATAAGACCCATTCTCAAGCCAATAACCAAGCACCAAAATTATTAAAGTGCGTGAGGATCAAGTGTGCACAAATACTTAGTTGAGATTATGCAAAAAACGACTAATGAGTAAGATCTCATAGGCTTGCCCTTCATACTCCCATTAGCTCAACTGTAAGAATGCATGCTAAGATCAAATAAGTCTTTATTAAGCTTGTAATGGGGCTAAGGGTGTATGGCTAACAAAGAAGTGGTATAGATAAATACACAAATGAGAATTTCACAATTATCTATTCTTTTCAAAACCTTAGAAGAGATAAGACAATAACAATTCAAGGAGTAAACTTAAACTCAAGAACAAAGCAATTTTCTAATTAAGTGGGGGTCTAAACAATCAAACTTTCAATTCTCATTCAACTTTCTTTTCTTTTCTCCCCATTAAGAAATTCTACGAGCCAAAGCGCCTCCTGCTTTCGCTTTGATCAAGTCTCTTAAGGAATCTGGTGGTTCCTCCAGAATAGTCGTCCCCAGTCGCTACTTTGGCCAACATTAGCAAGCTAGTCTATCCAGACATATATTACCTTCTCTCCGAACATGCAAAATTTTAACCCTCCCTCAATTCCTCAATCAACTTCCTGCATTCTCGAGTCAGAGGGTCAAGGTCATGATGAACCGGCGGATCCGATTATTCCGATCCTTTCCTATGACTTTAATCATTGCCTCTGAATCCAACTCAATCTCCACATTCACATAGCCCTTCTCTTTAACTAGCCGTAACCCCTCTTTGAGCCCCAATAATTCAGCCATAAAGCTACTGGTCAACACAATATTGATAGTGAAACTCGTTAACACCAAGGTGGTCCCTTACCAAACCACCCGCATTAGCCCATTGTCTTCTCTTTACTTAATGTTGAAATTTTAGCATTAAAGGGTATAGAAAGTGGCTATTTTGTGGTACAAATATATGTGGGGTCCACTTCTGATTTTGATCGGGTTAAAGTGGATTCGGGTTCTTCGTAGTGAGACGAAGATATTGATATATTGTACGCTCAAAACGGATAATGGGTGAATGAGAAATTGATTCTCAAAGTAGACTCATTTGAGTTGGTAAATGAAGGGGAAAGGAATTGTAAAAGCACTTGTTCCACATTGGTTTGAGAAATGAGTTTGCACCACTCTATATACAAGAGCCTTTTAAAGGAATCTCTCGCGCGTAGGGAGGGTGCATATCAAATTCAAAAAATGAGTCTGAAAAGACTTGACTCATGTACGGCTGTACGCCGGCACCTACGATCACGAATGTCGTCCAAAAAATTGGCTGGCCTTGCGGACTACGTTTTGCCAAATTTTCATATAATTTTTCCAACTCAAAGCCACTATCGAATAGGTAAAACTGAGTTTACCGTTCTGTCAGACTTGACCACTCGGTTGACTTAATTAACCAGTTTACCATTCGGTCAGACCTAACCACTCGTTTGAGTTGACCACTCAGTTTGACCGAATGGTTGACCACATGTAACCTTTAGGCAACGATTCGTGGGTACCGCTCGAACCACCATTCGTGGGTACTGCTCAAACTACTCCTCGGAGTACTGTTTTGGAAGTGTTAATTCTGATTCGTGGGATTTAATTTAGAATTAATTCCAATTTATTTCTAAAGAATTAACAATTGTAATGACTGTGTTGAATTCCATATTAAGTTTTCTGTTATGGGGATTACATATCTGGTTTATTTTAGATGTAAATATCATTGTTAAATGCTATTTATTCGATCTTATCCTACCAATAGCCTTAATATTGGGCAAATTGAAGTTGATGGGTTTTGAAATTGCAAAATCTATTTTCTCTCTTCCTCGCTCAACTCTTTTCTTACAAACGAAAGTTCTACCAACACTTCCGTATATTGTACACAGTGCTTAGCTTGTGTTCTAGTTCTTTGGGTTTTTTGTTTGAGTGCTCAAACGTTAAACTATAATCCGTTTTATCTTTGGAGACTGACGCTACATCGCTCCTATCACCCTCGGGAAGTAACGAAACGATTTTAAGGAGAGTGTGAGTACACACGACTTGAATTTCCCTTTTCTCGTTGGGTTAAAACCTCAGGTTTAAGAAACCATTTCTCGTTTAATATATATATATATATATATATATATATATATATATATATTTATTTATTTATTTATTTATTTATTTATTTATTTATATATATATAATTTTTGGTTCCGTACCAAAATTTTGTTGGAATTAATTTTCCTAAAATTTAAATTCCATATTTTCTTATAAATATATATTTTGTGTGTCGATTTATTCGCCATAGCCATCAATCTTATAACTGATATATTTTGGTGAATTAAGTCGATGGCTCCGACTATCGTTGTAAGTGGTAGCATGAATGTTGCTCGTGGTGCACATTCGTATGGTCGGAGCAGTAACGTTGTTGAACATTCCGAAACCCCGGTGAACTTTGGTTCATAGATCGATAGTGGCGTCAAAGGTTATATCCCTACGATGAAGGTGCTTGTGATGGTACCAAGTGGCTTGGTCGAAAGACCGTGGAAATTCAAGGGGTTGAATTTCAAATGGTTGCAACTTAAAATGTTGTTCAACTTAGTGATTCTCGGCATGTAATGGTTCTTGACCGAGATGGTTCCTAGTAGAAAGGAACATACATGAGTCTAACGCTCAAACCGTTAGCGAAGTGAGGGTTTGGAAATATTTTGTTTTCCTATGCCTAAACTATGTTTTGAATGGTTTGTGTGACTCGTTGTACAGTGTATACTGTAAATTGGAAATTGCGATAGAGCTATGGGAATCTTCGGACCTGAAGTATAAGAGTGATGACACTAAGGCAAAAATGTTTGTCGTTAGCCGATTACTTGAATACAAGATGGTAGATTCCAGGATCGTCATGAGTCAAGTTAACAAAGGAATGATCGTGAGTGAAGCCTTTCAAATAGAACCTAGTATCCATTTGTTTCCTTTGGGCATAAAGGACTTCAAAAATTATGAGAAGCAATTCTATGGAAAATGCTTCTATTGTGGCATTATGGGCCACAAGTCTGCTGATTGTAAAGCACCTAAGAAGAATAGTAATTCTGAATCTAACGTGGTGCAGGTCAATCAGAATGAGTCCAAAAGCATCCTCTCGACAATGCTGACTGTGGTAAACTTGGTTGGTTCGAACCAAATAGAATGGTTCATTGATACGGGTGCCACCCAACAACTTCTCACAACGGGTGTTATCTCTATTGACTTCGTAAGGTCAAAGGATAATATGGCGGATTCGCTAACCAAAGGGTTGAGCAAAGAGGTTGTTGAGAAGTTGGCACGAGGAATGAGTTTTAAAGCCCATGGAATAAACGTTCCATAGTTGACACCCAACCTAGTTGGCACTTAAGTTCAATGTGACAACTAAATTATAGAACGAAGCGTGTCACTGTGGGCGTCTCAGACTCCCTACCATTCCTCGTTAGAACGGTGACTCCCGCACGAGGCTAGCACATTGATACTTTAATGATTTGAATGTCGGTTGACATGTGTGAGTAGCAGGATACTTGGGAAAAAAAATCACCTATGTGAGAGAGAAGTGGGATCACTTCAAAGGAGAAATGATTGGGCTCGATTCTTTAGAAACTATCACAGAACTAGGAAGGTGACCCATGACAAATACAAGCACACCCATGAGAACAGGACAGAGGTTGGAACGTTCTTGTGTGG
>NW_017618579.1:35000-65000 GCF_001879475.1 Ipomoea nil | reverse complement strand
TAACTTAATTAGAAACGAAATTGAGCACAAAAAGTTAATAAAAGGTCGAAAAGTGTAACGCTAATGATAGCTTAAGGGTGAAAAATGAGCACAGCCAATACTCATAAACAAATTTTACAATTACCATATAACTTAGAAAAACGAAAATTACACTTTCGCCTAGATATAATAATTTTGGTTGCAGACTGGAGGGCTTACCTATGATGTTCCTGCTGGAAGAAGAGATGGACGTACTTCTTCCTTTTTAGAGGCCCTTCTCAATTTGCCACCACCTTCATCTACCCTCGATCAGCTTACTTTACGTTTTGCTCTCAAGGGACTTACGCAAGAAGAAATGGTTACACTCTCGGGTATAGTATATATATATATGATTATTATATGAAATTGAAGGTTGAATTTGTTATATATTATTAAAATTGGGCTTTGTTGAAGTAAGAACAACTCCTTAAAGTGAAAAACTCGCGAACTTCTACCTAATGTAAACAATTTTTTACATGAATTATTCGCACAATCTACTATATATTCCATACACAAAATCTACCATGGAGTAATTATGGATGACAATTTAACTTTGCCCCGCAAATATCCACACGAATCCACCCTGTATGGATACGATTTTTGTGGGTGGTGGTCGGGAGTGAATCTTACAAAATTAAACACGTGAGTCGAGTTGGATTTGAGTTTAATGTACAAAATTCGCCTAGAGCCCCACCCGACTCACAAAGTGTGTGTGTGTGTGTGTGTGTATATATATATATATATATATATATATATATATATATATATATATATATATATATATATAGAAGAGCGCTCATATGTGGTCATGTCATTAGGTGTGACAGTGTGGTCGTATCTGTGTCGTTGAATCAGTTTAATCTAACGACAGTAGTAATTCTGAGGATTTTCGCGCGTTTTGGTAAGTGGGGGCGTTATGGTAATTACAGTGGCCATTTATAGCGGGCGGGTTCCAAAATACACCAACAGTGTTAACAACATGCACCAATAGTGTAATAAAATACACCACAGTGAAACACACCAATGGTGTATTCCCGTGTTATGGTAATTACAATAGCCATTTATAGCGGTCGGGTTCCAGAATACACCAACAGTGTTGACAACATGCACCAATAGTGTAATAAAACACACAACAATGTGATTTTCCATATTCTGGTGTTTTATGACGAGTTTGCCCTTGCAGTTCGCTCGGTAGGAGAATGTGCGTGAAAATACTGAAAAAATCTTGATTAATATGATTCATTGGATCTATCTAATCTAATGGTCTATAATTGACCATATGAACACACCTAACATGACCACATGTGATCACCCATATATATATATATATATATATATATATATATATATATATATATATATATATATATATATAGTAAATTAAGTATTAGTATGTAGTTTATAACGGAGTATAAAAGTTTCTAGAATTTCAACTAACTTTTTACTATTTTTAGTTCTAAACTAATAAGTTTGCTTTTTAAAAAAATTAACAATTTAATTATTATAGTTGAGTATTTAATTATTATTATTATTTTATGTTTTAATATAACTAGTGTTTTTTATTATTTTATTATGGGTAAATAATTTAAGTATTATTTTAAATTTTTTAATAAGATAATAAGTAATGGGTATCTGTGGTGGGCACCCGCACCCGGTGAGGCGGGTGTGCGCTTTGAAAAAGTCCACCCGTTGCGAATTGGTGGTGGGTTGGGTGAAGAAAATATAAGAGGCCAGCGTCGGGTGATGGATGTTGCCCTCTCCAATAAACCCCGACCCGTTGCCATCATGTTAGTTTTTCCGTTCTCACAATTTCACCTTAGGAGCTAGTGGTTCTCATTTGATCATTAATATGATATAAATTGACTTTGGGGGCTTGATATGTATGTCGTCCCAGGAGCTCACACCATCGGGCGGGCGCATTGCAGCTCTTTCAGTAACAGGCTATACAATTTCAACCTAACAACGGAACAAGACCCCACCCTGGATCCCTTATATGCAGCTCTGCTAAAACTGAAGTGTCCAAAAGGGGACAACAACCCAAACCGGGTGGCGGCAATGGACCCTTGGTCTCCAGCCAAAACTGATGTTAGCTACTACTCAAACCTACTAGCCAACCGAGGCCTCTTCACTTCAGATCAAGCTCTACTTACAAGTCCATTCACAGCATTCCTAGTCACCCAGAATGCTCAGAACGATTTTCTTTGGAAAATGAAATTTGCTGCGGCAATGGTGAAGATGGGCAAAATCGATGTCTTGACAGGTTTTGCCGGAGAGGTTCGATCCAATTGCAGAGTTATTAATTAATTAATTATTATCTATGATCGTGATCGAGCACTATATATCTATCTTCCAGGGATTAATATAATATAATGCATGTCAGCATGTGGATTCAATAAGACAAAAATAATGGACTAGACTACACTTCCAATGTGTGTGTCATATGAACCAATGTTGAATATTTTTTTTTGGCTGGATGGGCAGTTTCATATTATAGAAATGTCATTTGTTTATTGAGTTAATACCTCCCATGGTACTTTGAATATTGTGCTTTTACCGGTAAACGTCTTCTGAGTATAAAATGACCAGCAAACGTCCTCCTAGTATAAAAACACTTGACCAGTAAATGTCTTGCGTCCAAGTATGGTAATGTACATTTTAATGTTTCCAGTTTTCTAAAGAGAAAATATGTGGTTAGTCCAAATTAGCGGTTAACTATAACTGTAGCACTAGTTACCAATAATAACAATAAAAGATAATTAATGACTTACCTTAATGATGCAAACCGCATCTCCCCATTGCGCTAACAACGATGATGATCAACAAGAGAAGAAAAACTCCATAATTCTCCCCATTTTCACTGTTGGTGTCAGTAACCTCGATGCGGCGTCCAAAGGTACGTAAAACATTTATTGGTAGGACTTAATTACCAACCTTAATAGTCATGTAAAATAAAGTGGGTAATCGTACCAGTGTACCAAATATAACATATTTCCAAGAAATAATTATATTATGAAAGATAATAAACGATACTAGCCCCAAAACTTAATAACAGTAATTCACAATGCCAATTAGTAATAACTATAATAAAGACAAAGCTATAATTAAGGGATGTCAAATACTAATATCAATTTACCACAAAATAATTAACATGACTATACTTTCAAAAAATTAACATGACTATTATAATACTTAGGGAAACTGAAGTTAGGGTAATAGTAAAATTACTATTATACATACAATTAACCACTTTTGTCATAAAATTAAAGAATTATTATTATTATTATTATTATTATTATTATTACTATTATTATTATTAAGGCCTTGAAATTGATAGAATAAAAAACATAATCAAACAATAGTTATAATCCTTAAATTCTTAATGACTCATAAATAGGCCAATACAATAATTATATCACTTAATCACTCAAACTAGGCTCATAAACCTCAATAGTTTAAGTGAATTATAACATGAATGGAAAACGATCTAGTACTGAAATAGATCCAAACTTAATATTATTATCAACAATAATGAATACCAAAATATGGTAGTTAGTAATAATTAACAACTTAATAAACATATTATAAGTTAAATAAAAGAGCTATAATTATTATTAAAATATCAATTAGTAATATCCATACTTTAATCACCCAAGATTGATCCAAAATAGCATGTTCAAAATAGGTTTTAAAAACCCCAAGTGAGACCTAGAACTAAAATATGTTTAATATTAAAGGGGAAACCAAACAAACTACCTTAGTAGGCCATAATGAATCCAAAATAGAATGATATTTAATAATGAATTTATATAATAATATACTAAACCATTATTAAAACGTGCTTTTCTTAATGCATAATTATAACAATAAAATAATTATAAATAGAGTTAATTCCATTTTTTGTCCTACTGTTATAGGGGTCATTCCAATTTTATTCCACCATTATTTGCCTTGCCACATTGCAACCACTCTTATGTTCAGTGTTCCACTGTTGGTCCACCATTAATTTTTCCATCTCAAAGCCGTGAAGTCCAGGGGCAATTGCGTCAATCCATGTATAAGCTTCTCTTTACCCTTTCTTCTCAACCGCGATTATCTTCGACTTAGCAAATCAGTGAATTAAACCTAAAATCTAAAATCAAATTTTCAATCTAGGATTCATGGATTAACGAAGCTTCGATTTGGACTGTTAAGGATGGAAATGGGGCTGTTAAGCCAGTTCGAAACTGAGAGTGTGCCAGAAATGCCAGGCGGCGTATTCTCCGGTGCGGCGGAGTCACTCGATGCACTGGCATCACCCGCCGCTGAATGACGTGGAAAGCCCTCACGTGGTTGCTCTCACTTCCTCCACCTTTGGATCTTTAATGCTAGATCCTCTGAATCAGAATTCTAGCGAAGAAGACGGCGACGGCGTTACCGTCCAAAATCAGGAAGAAGCTCCGTTTAATGTTATAATTTAAATAATTGTATATCGATCGAAATATTCTTAATATATTATAACAAATCCATTCCGTACTAGTGGAATGTAATAATGATAATTGATAAATATAAACCTTGGACCATTACGACTGTTACATAATCATTCCGATAATGTCCACAATAAATTATATTTATAACAACTTATTATTATTATTATTATTATTATTATTATTATTGTTAAATGTCAAAAAGTATATTAACGATCATCTTTACCACAAAAAAATCCAGTTTTGTAATATATGGTCACAATAGGAAAATTTTAGATTTTGTACAACTAAAGATCCATTTAGAAACCCGATAAATAACTTTCGGGGTGTATTCAAGGAAAAAAAAAAAAGAAAATACTCATTAGTAGTCAACCAAAAAAAGTTTAATTTGACAAAAATATATTCATAAAATTTTAGTTATATATATTTTTTTTCTATATTTATCTTTCCTCTCATTTCTTTTTAAATTAATGTCCAAACTATTATTATAACCACCACAACACCCACTTTTATTTCTCAGTTTGAGTTGGTGAGTGCAGATTTTACCAGTATTATTAATTCTGAACTAATATCAAATTTTACAAGCCAAAGACCTTGTGGTCAAACAGCATGAAATGACTCTCCCACAACGGTATTGATGTCAAATTATATTGTGAACCGCGGCCGGTCCACAATGCATTGTGGTCCAGACATAAAAACGGTGTAGTTTCTTTTAATGAAAAGAAACGACACCTGTTCCGCGGCGTTTCGTACCGTTCACAAAAAGTAACTTTAATTGTATAACATATTTAGTTACATTTAAACACAACTACAGTTTCATTTTGATATAACTACAATTTCATTCGATATTATACACTCAAATATATGAAATTGTTATTCAGTTTCATTTTATATATACACTTTAGTTTCATTATAACACAACTACATTATCAATTTCGATATAACTACAGTTTCATTAAATTGCACAATATACATTCAAATATGTGAAATTTTATTCAGTTTCATTTTATATACACTGCAGTTTCATTTCAACACAACTACAATATCATTTTGATATAATTACAGTTTCGCTGGACAATATACACTCAAATATGTGAAATTGCTATTCAGTTTCATTTTGTATACATTGCAGTTTCATTTCAATTCAATTATAATTTCATTTGATAATAATACGTGAGACAGTGTCAGTTTAGATACACTGTAATTTTATTTGGTAATTAACACACAAAAAATACGCGTTCCGTTAATCTGTAACGACTGCCGTTTCTTTATTTAAGGAAACGGCGCTGTTTTTGAACCATGGTCCACAAAACTTTATAGACCCAAGGTCCACGATATAATTACTGGTAAAATTGACTCGTTGCGTTTCAGTAGGTTGAAAAAGTATATATGAACGGATAATACATGTAACATGGTCAATATTATTCAAAAGAAGCCCGTATGGGTAGTTCAACTGGTCATAGAAGTGAAACTTTGGAAGAATGACCAGGGATTGAGTCTCACCAGCGGCAGTGTGGGAGCAACCTCTCAAAGTGAAGGGGGCTCCTTGTGCGTTCATGATTTACATCCTCCCAAATGTTCTGTCGAGCCGGAGTGGGTTCAGCCTTTTTGGAAGAATATTATTCAAAAGAAAATATCAAAGTTTACCAAATTCTTTTTTCGCCTGAATCATTGTCATTGGTCTTTCATCTTTTTATTTTTATTATTATTATTTTTTTACATGAAATTTGCTTTTCCTCTATTCTCTGGATCTTCCGTAGGGAACATACATATATTACGGAGTATTATTTTTAGGCGAGGAACTAGAGGCGAAAGGTATTTGTCCGCAATGACGAATCCAAGCGGCAATAGTTCCTCTCCGTCTACGCAAAAACCTTCAATCACTCACATCATCTTCGACATGGACGGCCTTCTTCTTGGTATGTATGCACGTTTATATGCAGCCATTACTTTCTATTTCTTTATATATTTTCTTATTTTTTTAAAATTTTTTCTTTGTAATTACTTAATGCTTTTTATAAAATTCTCTAGATCTATTTTGGAGTGCTAGTTACTACTCTCTGTATATTTGTTTACTTCACTGGGCTTACAATTTCAGTTACCCATTAGCATTTCTGAATTCTAAATAGCTAATTGCTTAATTTCATCCTTCTTATACTGGATTTATCCAATATAATGACAACATATTTGTCATTAGTTCATTTCTTAGGCTGTCTTTTGTTGATTGTCTAGATACAATATCAAATAGGAAAGAAAACTATCTCAACAGGCTACCCAAGCTGTTTGAATTTATGTAGTCATGTATTTCTAATTTCTGTTTGTATGAAGGCAATTATCTGTTTAAAATGTTATGTCTTCAACGCAATGCCTTAATTGTTTTTATATTTTCTTGGATACTTTGTCTCAGACACTGAAAAATTCTACACTGAAGTCCAAGAGATTATACTCGCCAGATACAATAAGACCTTTGATTGGTCACTTAAGGCAAAAATGATGGGTAAGAAGGCTATAGAAGCTGCTACGGTCTTTGTTGAGGAGACAGGAATTAGTGATTCTCTGACAGCTGAAGATTTTCTTATTGAAAGAGAGGCTATGCTTCAGAATATGTTTCCAACCAGTGAACTCATGCCAGGTACCACTTAAGGAAATGAAATCTTTATGTACTACTTTGCATGATTGTCTTTCATCTTTCCACTCCCTTGGGCTTTCTCCAAAGTAGCAACATACAATTCATTATGTTTCAGTTTATCAATCAATTCAGGTCGTATTTTTATAATTTTAATGTTACAGAGTAGTTTGAAGTGGGATGGTAAAAAAGATAGTAATACTTAAATGTTACAGAGTGGATTGGGGAGCTTAATTTTTAAACTAAATGTTACAGAGTGGATTGGGGAGCTTAATTTTTAAACTAAGCCAGGAATTTCCTACTCTGGTTTTAATAATGCCCTTGTAAAAAGAAAGTATACTTCTCTCTTTCCACTTGATTTATGTTTTCAAAGAAGATACTATTCCAAATATTTGACATATTAAGACGTGACATTCATTTTTGGATACCCAGGTAGAAAGAAGATATTCAGTTTGATATAGGGTGAGGGTGAATAACAGTTATTTTCAGATTACAAATTTCTATGTAGCTATTGAGCATTTTGTTGCATAATATGTCTTTCATAAAGACATGATCAACACTTTTGTTTGAAACATTTTAAAATTTCCTTTTTTTGTGCTTCTTGGTTTTCTTTTCTACCTCCTAAAATGTATTAATACATTTAAATTGAGTTGTTTGTGTGAGTTGTATCAGAGTAGCTTTGCAAAAAAGGTTGGTGAGAGCGTTGGTAGTGAATGGATGACGTAGACTTGTGCTTGGATTTCATTAGCAAATTCATCTATAGTGCTGGCTTGATGAAGAGTTGCTAGTTGGTCAATAGGAGGGGTAGAAAGCTCACCACTGAAGTTTACTATGAGTTTCGCTTTAACGGTTAATGTTGGGGTCTGATGTTGCAAGTTGCAACAAATTGTGGGCCGCTCCTCTTTACTAACAAAGGCTGTCGGCCTGTTGCGACTTTCAATTACTGATTATATAATCATTCAATCCCTTATTATATTCTACCACTTGAATGGTTTGATTGATTTCATTTTTTGCCTGGTCTATATCACGTTGATGGGAAATGTGAAAAGCCATAGGTGAAATTAGTTTGGATGAAATTGATTTCCCAAATTAATGGTTGTCTAGCATCCCCAATAATCTTTTTCTTTTTAATTACAGTTTCTGCTAAACCATATTATTTTGCCTTAAAATTGCATTGTAAAGCATTTTCATATTGATTTGAAATATAGAATTTGATATTTCACATTACTTGTTAACAAAAGCATCAGATATACAGATCTGCTTTGTGCCTTGTGTTCTAAAGAGAGGCAGTCCCTTGTTGCTCTACTGTGCTTTTTACTTTAAAAGACTTTGGAGTTGGTATACCATGAGCCTGGTCAATTGGTTCATCAATTGGAGTTGGTATACTGTGGTGAACCTTGTCAATGGGTTCATGAGTTCATCAATTGTCTAAGTTAAATTCATCATAGTTAGCCTTACATTATATTTGTATCAATTTGAACTATGATGAGTTTTACATATAACATTGGTGAATTCAACTGCCTGGAGCTCACTTGCTAGGCTCCCACACTTCAAGCTGCTAAAGTTGGGAAGGCTACCTAGAATGTCTACATTCAACTTAAGTATGAAACTATAGGTCTGCTCTGTGGAGGCTCATTCTTTTGCTCTTCCTGGTACATGTGGACTTTGCATTTCCACAAAACATTCCCTCTTTATGGAGAATATATGCTGTGTTTTAGCTGGAACCATCTCACACAACTTCGTATTAAGCTATCAATTTTTGTGCTACTGATTTGGATTTTCATGTGCGAACAATTCGGCATGTATCAGATTTATTCAAAACTAATTTTTTTTCCTGCTGTTTATTAGTCTCTTCCAGTATGATATTTTCTCCCTCAGTTAGTTCTCTTGTCTCCCATTTAGGGTGCTTTTTGCATTCACCACCCCACCCAAATTCGCAATCTCTACCACTGAACTTAATATAAACTTTTTAATCACATAAATCCAGACTTATTATGTGCTGTTAAATATGACATGCTTTAAAACTGTTTTATACTAGATAAATCTAAATATTTGCAAATGTGCTTTTGACCATTTTGTTTGATTTCAGGTGCTAGCCGTTTTATTCGGCACCTTCATGCAAAAGGAATACCAATTTGTGTTGCAACAGGGTAGATTTCTTCACTTTTCTTTTCTTTGACCTTGAGTGCTTTCGTTTAGGATATTGGCAGCTAAAATCTCAATTTTCATCCTGAATCCTGTTTATAAGACAGTGTATTCCACTATTGAATTGATTTTTGTGCATTACAGCACTCACAAGCGTCATTTTCAATTGAAAACACAACAGCATGGTGAAATTTTTTCGCTGATGCATCATATTGTTCTTGGTGATGATCCAGAAGTCAAACAAGGGAAACCTTCACCTGATATATTTCTTGCAGCAGCCAATAGATTTGAGGTACTCTTTCCCAATAAATATCAAATGTATACTTCAGTTTTTTTAGAGTATCATTTTGATGGTGCAACACAACTGGATACTGAAAACTATTCATTTACACAGGATGGGCCAGTTGTTCCCCACAAAGTTCTTGTTTTTGAGGATGCTCCTTCAGGTGTTCTTGCGGCTAAGAATGCTGGCATGTAAGTCACTTGGGATACTTGCACCCATTGAGCTTTCTGTGTCATGAAATATATTTTTTTTAGCAAGTTGATGACCTTGATTGTTGTTACTTGTTGCCACAGGATTTTTTTGTTTTGTTTTGCTTTGTTTTTTTGTTTTGTTTTGTTTTGTTTTGTTTTTGTTTTTGTTTTGTTTTTGTTTTTGGTTTGATGGGGGTGTTAAGTGGAATAGGACAGCTGCAGGATCTAATATTTGGCGAGTGTAAAAGAAATTTACCTAGATTAGTCATGATCTTCCTTTCATCAGTTGAATTTTTTCTTTAGTTACAGTTTTGAATTGATTATTTACAGATGTTGTCAGTGTGTCCAATTGACAGCAAAAGAGATATTTCAAGTCTTTGTAGACATTAAGTTCCAAGAAAAGACTAGTAGATGGTGTTAGGTAAGTAGTATTTTCCGGTTATTATATTAGAATTAGAAAAAGATGTATTTAAGAGTTAGTTTGAAAACGGTGAAGGAGAATGATACATTATGGGAGGTGTGGTTATTTAGGAATTTGCCATGATTGAAGAATTCTTATTTTATTAGAATTACATTACATATTTTAGTTATTTGGAAACTACTAAATAATTATTTAGTTTATTTAGATAGACTGGATATTTTAGTTATTTGGAAACTACCAAATAAGTGATCAGTCTTAATCTGGGAGTCATTATATTGCCCTATTATAAAAAGGGATAATTATTTACAATTTATGGAAAACAGAAATTAAATCCCAATTTATAGGACAAGGGAGTTTTGGGATCTCAAGCAAACTCTACTTTTCCTATGTACAATCAGTTCTTTTCTTCTTGTTTCTATTATTTTCTCTTACTTGTGACAAAGAACCATAACATTAGTTCCATTGCTGGAATCACGGGCATTAGGTGGCCCAATAGTGCTGCAAAAAACTTAAAAATGTCTTGTAGAATTGGGTGAAGATGATGATGAACTAAAGTAGTCGGTAACTAAATTCCTCAAAGACCTTGGGAAAACGCCAACAACTGATACGCCCACCTTCTCGAGCATTTAACAAATATTGGGTGATGTTCACTCAAGGTGAATGATTCATCTTTCATAGTCATTATTGATTACCCATGTGCTGATATAGTGTCAATGCAAACCAATGTTTCGTCCAATCATCCTCGTGTTAGTGATAATTCAATTAGGAGATTTGCTCATTTTCCATAAATTGAGGATGTGTCCTTTCTAGAAATTGTCTATTGCCCATGGGAGGGCTTTTTCACCACTCTAAAGCCTCATCTCATTTCGTGATTGTGACATATGGAATATGTTATTGGTCAATCTTCATCTCTATGATTCCCGTCATCCTCCAATTCTACTGTTCCTACTAAGTACTAATGCACCCAACAGATATCTAGGATTGGAGTTTGCCTCACCGTTGTTGGCCATCAGTTAATCCTTTGAATGCCAATTGTGGCTCTACTATCCGCTATTCTTTTGATAATGTAATTTGATTGTGGGAAGTGTTGGTTACGGGGTGCATGAGGTTTCCCGCCTCTAAGTTTGCTGTGTTATGATACATTATGGGGGCTTATGGTTATTTAGGAAGTTGTGATTGGAGAAGTCTTATTTTATTACAATTATGTTAACATAGTTTAGTTATTTAGAAAATTACTTAGTTTAGTTATTTGGAAACTACTAAATAATTAATTTGGAAATCATTGTACTGCCCTATTATAAAAGGGACAATTAGTTACAATATATGGGAAGCAAAAATTAATCCCAATCTAGGGGACAAGGGAGTTTTGAGATCTCAAGCAAACTCAAACCTAACTCTTCCTTTTGTACAATATTCGTTCTCTTCCCATTTCTATTATTTTCTCTTGCCTATGAAGAAAACTCCATAACAAAGAAACATAATATCTTTCCTAATACTGTAGGTGTAGACTAAGATTCATCTTGTACCCCCTTTCTTCAACTAAATGGCATATTGAAGATGATGTAGAAAGTGTGCTTTTTTTATAGATGACTACATCCTCCTTGATGAGGCAACAAAAAAGGAATAAAAAATGGAATTTTGTAGAACTACTTTACAGAATAAGAGCTTCAAATTGAGTAAAAAGCAAAAGCTCGTTTTTTGGGAAGTCAGCACTACAAGTAGTGCCATATTGAAGGATGTTAAACTGGATGGAAGTATGCTCTGAGCTTATGCACTTCTGATACCTTGGTTCTAGTCTTCTTTAATCTTAATAGGACAATAAAGATGTAATTCAGATTGGAGGGAAACTAGGGGTGGCTGGAGGACTGGTTGTGCTTTACGACAGTGACTATTGAGCAGTAAAGAAACATGGGTATGGTTATTGCTGAGGTGTGAATGCAAAAATGGACTAATGGAATTAAGGAGATGACTTTATTTGAAGTAATACACATGGTTGAAAAAATCGCTAGGTGCTCCTCGGGCGCCTAGGTGCCCGTGTATTTTATTTATTTATTTATTTATTAATTTTTAAAATTTGTATAAATTTTTTTTTTTTTAAATTTTAAGACTTCATAATTATAAACTATTTAATACTTTAATAGTTAATACTAAAATATTAAATATTAACCTAAAAAACATTTAGAGTTTGAACGATTTAGCGTTATTTCGCTCAAAACGACGTTGTTTTGAGTGAAATAACCTATTTTTTTTTAAAAAATAAAAGGGAACAATAGCTAACCGGTCGACTAGGTGGCTTAGTCGGTGCCTAAACCACCGATTATGGTGATACGCTAGGTGGCCGGTATGTGCCTAGCGCCTAGGCGCAATTTTTGCAACAGTAGTAATACAGAGTTTAGGACAAACACGGAGAATTGATTAATATAGTGTTGACATGCTAGTTTAGACCTCTATGTGCAATAAATAGTAAGAGGAATAACAAGGTGTTGTTAAAATAATGGTATGTTAGCACAATATCTGATGGTAGATTTAGGCATTTAGCACCTAAATAATTAAATATGATTGAATGGGAATATGGAATCCATGTAATTGACTCCAACTAAAATAGAGTTCAGGTGAGTTTCAAATGACCATTTTTTCGTTTATTGATTGTCGTTAGCAACTGTATTGAAATGGAAATTGAACATCACAGATTCATAAACTCTTATTCATAAAAGATTTTCATGATGAACTCATCTTTTGAGTGTTTACTTTTTGTTTTTTCATGAATTAATATTTTTTTATAGGTTTAGTATTTTCATTTATTACTGGGAATTATAGTTGCGTAAAAAAAACCTGTACAAATGAAACACAGTGGCTTTATTTACTAATATTCTTGTTAAACCCTGCTTGATCCTAATTAATTCATATAACTTGCAGGTCAGTGGTTATGGTTCCTGACCCCAGGTTGGATAGCTCTTATCATGGAATTGCTGATCAGGTTCTTAGTTCTTTATTGGATTTTAACCCAAGTGATTGGGGACTGCCTCCATTTGATGATTCATCTAGCTAATCACAGCTTCCAATTGAACATAAATTTTACTTCATTTCGAGACTAGGTCGTGAAGTTGGCCCTTGAATATGCGTTATTTGTGGTCATGAAATTACTCATTACTTGTGTTCCTTTTGTGTTTATGCTTCTCTGGTACCCAAAGTAAGACTCAAAAAGGAGAATTGATGAATTTAGAATTTGCCCTTTGTACACACTACATTTGTTTCAAACTTTCTTACCATTTAAAAAGTGAGTAAATTATTCACTTATATTTATGTTTGGTGTGTTTTTAAATGTGTAAAATTTACCTAATTGTTTATTTGCCCTTTGTTGGCACCAGATTAAAAGTTTGTCTTGCTTTCTTTGCTTTTCTCACCTATCTTGTAGTTGCTATAAGCTAGTTACAACTCTTATCAAATCATTCATTTAAATTGTACTTCATATAAAAATTTTCAAATCATCCCATTTCTCTAATCACCAAATGAACATGGTTTGTAACAGTTTGATAGTTGTTGGGAAGTGGAGAATAATGTTCAGCTGGTTTACATTGGCATGACAGTTTTACCTTTTTTTTTTTTTTTTTTTTTTTTTTTTTTTTTTTTTTCATACTAAAACTGATTAAAGAATTAAGGGGACGTTTGGTTCACGGAATGTCAGATTACCTTAGGGAATGTTAGATTGCTGGGAATGTTAGATTACTGGGAATGTTAGATTCCTGTGTTTGGTTAAAATTGAGGTATGTAATATAATCATGTTTGGTTTAGGGTTATCTTTTATACACACTATAATATCCTTAAGATAACCAAGGTTATCTTACATTACCTAAGATTTTGAAGGGAATCACATTCCCTTCAAAATCCTATGTGGAGGGAATGTGACATTCCTTGGGAATGTTAGATTCCCTAAGATAATATGAACCAAACACCGGAATGTGAGCTTTGGAATGTCACATTCCCTTGGTTATGTTATATAACCTGAACCAAACGCCCCCTAAGGGTATGTAGTTTATGGGGTTAGACGCAAGGAATGTGAATGAAAGTCATATACATTGTTTGGTTGACAATTTTTTAAAACAGGTATAGATTTTTATTACCGCTATAATTACAAAACATATTATCTAATTCTAATCAAGTATTATTTCATTATTTAAGCCTTATTCTTCATTTCATGGCCTCCTCATTTTGTTCTCTTTAGTCATTGTACTTCTATGATTTTGTCCTTAGTACTTTGTGGCTTTGTGTGTGTGTGATTTTTTTTTTTTAATGTAAATATTGGAAATTAAAAAGAATGTTTATAGAAAGTTTAGGTTATGTTTGGCACACCGAGCTTGAAAAGATAGTAGCTAATAAATTAATCGGTTGAAATTTAAGTAAAAGAACAAACTTGGATATTAAAATTTTGATTAATAGAGGAAAATTGTTCAAATTAGTCATTAAATTATATGCAAAAGTATAATTAGGTCATCTAACTAAAAAATTATATGCAAAAGTATAATTAGGCCATCTAACTAAAAAATTATATGCAAAAGTGTAATAGGGACTGGATTTGGGGGGGGGGGGGGGGGAATCGTTATGCGTTGGACCCGTGTCCAGCATGCTTGCTGGACACGGGTAACAGTGCCGTTAGGCACTGTTATCTCCTTTTTTTTTTTTTTTTTTAAATTTCAGACCGCTTCGTTATAGGAATATATGTTCATAATTTTATTACTATATATTAATAACTGTACATTCATAACTCTATAACTGTACGTTCATAACTCTATAACTGTACATTCATAACTCCATAACTGTACATTCATAACTCCATAATTGTACATTGATAATTTTCGAAGCTCTATGTTCACAATTTTAGAGCTCTATGTTCACAATTTTAGAGCTCTATGTTCATAATTTTATCACTATATGTTCATAATTGTAAGTTCATAATGTTAGAGCTCTTTGTTCATAATTCGATCAATAACTGTACATTCATAATTCCATAACTGTAGATTCATAATCTCATAACTGTAGATTCATAACTCTATAACTGTACATTCATAACTCCATAACTGTACATTCATAATCTTCGAAGCTCTATATTCACAATTTTAAAGCTCCATGGTCATAATTTTATCACTATATATGTTCATAATTGTAAGTTCATAATGTTAGAGCTCTGTGTTCATAATTTTATAACGGCATAACTGTACATTCATAACGGCATAACTGTACATTCATAATAATAAAAAAAAATAACGCCGTTAACAGCAAAACGTGCGCGATTTTTTTTTTTTATTTTATTTTATTTTATTTTTTTTTTTAACTAAAGGACGCGTTTTTTTTTTTTAAAAAAACGATGTCGTTTTGGGCCCGTGTCCACAATTCATTGTGGACACGGGTCCAGGGCATAATTTGGGGACGGTATCAAGTTAGTTATTCTGGATTATTACAAGGATATTTTCACTACTAGTATTGATACTATTGACAGTGTGAGACTTTTTCTCATCTTTTCCCTCGTGTATCACTCAGTGTCATAATGATAGGCTAATGTAACATCCTCAATTTTCATGCATTCGAGCCTAGTATAGTTATCATACTTAAGAGTAGAAATAGGGAGAAAGATAAGGTTTGTAGCCTACTAAACAACCAAACTTAAATAGAATTAGGGATGCTACTCCGTAGCCACTCTCAATAGAGTGACTACCTAGATAACCTTCAAAAGAACAACATTCATCATTCACATGGTAAGGGGTTCACAGAAGATGGATTACTAGAGCCCATATACTCACTTGCTGCTGAAACAGCCCTGCTACTTCTCCTCCGAAAACCTTGTGGCGTTCTTGTACTGGTAGAACAACCTCTTTCAGATGCTTTTATTCGATTGCCTTTCTTCCTGTAATTTGGTCCGTGTTTTCTGAAGAGTGTCCTATATATTCCAACATTTTTGTGTCTCAACGGTTTTCCCTTCTTTCCCAACAATTCTCCAATTATAAAGCCATAGCCAACTCCTTGGAGAAAAAAAGGTTTCCTTCGAGTGGTTTCTCCTTCGGCTTTGCAGCATTGATGAAAATCACAAGCCGATTGAAAATATATTTTGCCCAGTTAAATTTAATTCCTTGCATAATGCCATTCATCAGGCACACAAAGGATGAAGATAGATCATCCAGACTTTCCAACTTGTTGTCAAGAGATTTGTAGATTATATCGATCAACATCTCGTATTCAAGTTTCAACACAATCTTGTAGTCAGATAGGTTTGGAACTACTGGAGCCTTTGGACCATGAATTTCATTCCAAAAGGATTGAACATCATAATTGTGAGAGATTCAGGCATCAATTGCGATTTTGGAAAATTGAAGCATTCCCTTATATCTTCTTCAGGAATTTGAACATCAGTTCTGATAGATACCCTAAATTGGGCACTCGGTCTAGTAAGAATGAAAGGGTAGTCAGATCCGAGCACGTCATAACACTTGGCAAACTCAAGGAAAAGGGCTACATCTGCTGTCCCCGCTTACCACGTAGAGTACCCGGGAGACTAGACCAGCAGACGAGCGAGTACCTAGACGGAAGTTAGCTGGCTCAGGTAAAGCGACCAGGCTCTATAGCCGGTGTGTGACTAGGTCCACTCAGCAGACTCGGATGGGCGACCAGTCTCGGTAGCCCGCGTGTCCCCAACCAGGTCCCTTCTCGGGCTTTGGACGGGCGACCAGGCTCAGAAGGCGGCGTGTCCTCGACCGGGTTCCCCCTGGGGGCTTGGATGGGCGATCAGGCTCAGCGGCCGGCGTGTCCTTGCTTGAGTGCCACAACCTCCCTAGCCGGACTACCTCGTCAGGCAGTCGGTGCGTCCCCGACTGAGTGCACACCCAGAGACGGTTATCGACGGATTCTACGGAGATTCCCTTCCTTATCCAGCTAGCGGTTTCTTTTCTCAGTTTAAGCACATATTGCATCGATTATAGCGGATCTCATAGCAGATTCGGCTCCATCTTTGCCCTACTTTCCTTGTAGGAAGCTTCTCCCTTTTATATAAATACCCCCTTGGGGTCACCATGTAGAGGGAGGGATTTTTGACTACTTAATACAATTTCGTTACACTGTCAAATTCTTCTTGGCAATTTTCATTCTCTTTTGTGTTCATCAAAACCCTAGTATTTTGCGGTAGTTTTGGTCCGCCGAACGGCTACCTCTAGGCCATAAAATCAACATTTGCGCCGTCTGTTGGGATCGAAACTAGAAGTCCCCGTCTCTAAGCTTGGCTAATGGATCGCACACGACGCAACAACTGAAACACTGGACAGAACGTTGTCGCCCTGGCAGTTAATGGGCATATCACTGTCATTGCGAATGTGGAGGAGCAACCCGCCGGTAGCCGTGCCTCCGTAGGAGATATGAGGAAGCAGCTAAGCCATCATGTCCCCGGTGAACGGTCGGCAGCACGTACTGGGCGTAATGTCACGCCGACCCACGAAACCCTGGGAGTCAAACCCCACCGCCTGTCGCTCAGGCCCAGCCAACTCTCGCGGAGTTGTAAGAGGTTTCCAATTCTTCATACACTTATGTTGGAAAATTTATTTAATGGGAAAAGCTACAATTTCAGTCCACCATTCCCTTGTTAGTAATGGTCATGCAATCTGTTGCCCATGTCCACACGTTCAAAGCTCTTCCCCTTATTTTGCATTTAATTTGTGGCTGGGGAAGGGAAGCTGTTATGTTAATCAGTGTATAAGCAGTCTTCCCTTCGATTTTCATATGCAACAATTTCTACATAGCCTTTCACTCCTATTCATTTTATCTCCCCGAGTCTGAGCAATAGTCAGGTTCGTCTACGTTTATGGTGGTGCAAGCTTAGCGTGGTTACTCTGTGTTGCCAGTAAAAAGCGTACCGGTTTATTCTGACTGCACCGCCACCGGGCAAATAACGTTTTTAAGGTAGTGTTATATAACACGACACATACTCCCTTACATCCGACTTACTTAGTATAAATAGGAGGGTCCTCCCCCGCACTTGTTAGATTCATCTCGTTGTTACAACACATTACTTGTAACATCACACTATTTGTGATTTTACTCTACATTGTAATCTACTTCACTAGTAATCGTTCATTACTTGTAATACAACATTGCCTTGGATCGCTCAGTCGTCACTCGGTAGACCGACCGATTGACGTATCGAGCACCCTCTCTACTTACTCACTATATTCATATTCGTAGCATAGTCGTAACCCCTGGGACCATTTACGCAATCAACATCATGTTTTTTTTTTTTTTTTTTTTTTTTTTAACAATACTATAGTTGCTATATAATAATATCATTTATCTAATGTTTATTTGTACATTGAACCAAGCAATAGAATACAATTCATGTTTTATTCCTTATTTATTTCGTTCCTTATGAAATCACATTCCTATTCCCTTAAAACTCATTTTGTAACCCAAACATGTTTTAATTATATTACTTTGAATTTGATATTCAATATTTTAATTTACTAAAATTAACAAAATACTATATTGAAATATGTAAAATACTATTTACCCTTCAGAGAACATGTTATTGCTTATTATTTATTGGATGCTATGAATTAGTTGACTTTACACACTTTTAATTGAATATTAAATAATCCAATAAGATGTTATCACATGAGGTGAAATTGAGATGAAAGATTTTAAGAGGGATACCTAGCATTACTTTTTGAATACTACGTACAAAGAGGGTAATGCATAATAATCCATGCATCTAATAAACATATGTGTAATTAATATTTTCCATTTATGCCTGTTTTCATCTCATTGTGAACTAGATGTGGAAGAGATTGCTTACAAACCGCAGCACGCAACAAACTAAAGGTGTGTTTGGTTGATGGGTTTTGTCAATAGGAATGAGTATTAAGTGATTGTAATTGTTTGGTTGATAGGTTTTCAGAACACTATTATGGGTTTCGAATACTTCATCAATTGAAAAATCCATACCCAAATAAAATAAGGGTTTCATTCCCTTATTCATTCTCAAGCACTACTATTTGTAACCATTCCCATTCCACCCTACTACCAAACATGTTAAATACTTTCACCAAAACTCATTACCATTACCAAGTATTTGATAACCATTCCGATTCTGATTTTCATGTGCGAACCAAACACACCCTAAATAAACTATAGATAGATGTTATTAAGGGGGAGCGTTTTGGTTCGGTTTCGGCTTTATTGGGTTCGATTTAGTTTTGTTTTGCTTTTTTTTTTTTTGTTTTTGTTTTTGTTTTTGTTTTTTTCATTTTGAAAAGATGATCGAAATCATTTAGTTTCAAATTTTAGTTCTGTTTGGTTTCGGTTCAGTCTGAAATAGTTTGGTTTTGGCTTGAATTTGGTTCGGTTCGGTTCGAATTTCGGTTATGTTTGCGAACTCATTCCCAAGTTCTCTTACGCACATATTTATTTATTTAATTTCACTAATAATTTAAATTTAAAAAACTAAAAGACAAGTCCACAATGCATATTTCAAATTTCTCAGTCTAAAATAAGTCAAAATCGAAGAGACCTCTTCACGTGCATTTGCCATCAGACAGCAACGTCGCAGACTCGTAGAGTAAAAAATATGAACAAAGAACAATTATAAAATTTTGGGTTAGACAATTGAAAATTTAGTATATATATATTTGGGTAAATTTGTAAATATAAAAACAATTTGGTATAAATAAAATATACAATTATTCAATATATTTTTTAAACCAAAAAAAAAAAAAAATTCGATTTTTTAGTTTGGTTTTTAAGTGAAGCAAATCGAAACCATTTAGTTTATAGAATATAGAACAGATCGATTTTTAATAATAAACCAAAATCTAAATATTCGGTTCAGTTACGGTTCAATTTGTTCGTTCGGATAACTCATACCGAAATGTCACCCCTAGATATTAAATTATTACGGTTAATAGTATTTTTTGTAGAATAAATAATATTGTGTAATTGAACAACTATAAAAATTTAGAGATCATATTGTTATTATTATTTTTGTTGTTAAAGTTCAAGTAATATTGGATGTGGTGGACTTTTGTTCATTATGGTTAAAACACATGTATTGAAAGTATATAAAGTATTTTTTTCTAAAAATATTAATAGAAGATATATTTCAATTAATTTGACAACTAAGTATTTGAAAAGATCAAAGCGTTATATTCAGATTTATTTATTTAATCATAATTTATTATTCCTATTATAATTATTTAATAATAAATCTAAATGAGTATTGCTTAAATAGGTTGAGAAAGTAGATATGAACAGATACTGCATTGTAACAGAGTCAATAAAAAAAATGAGTATTGCTTAAAAACTACACTAGTTAGAAGGTAATATATAGTGATCGTGGGTTGTCATTCTCATTAAAAAATATATATATATATTGTTGCACAAGTGTGATTTAAAGCCTTTTAAGTTTAATTTCAAGTTGTACAATATTTTATGAACATCTAATCTAATTATCTATAAGTTTGAGAGGAAATACTTTAAACCTAAAACTTTTACTAGCCATTCTAGTTGGATTATATATATTGTTTATAAGTTCAGACAATAACCAGCAAACATCAAATGGACCAAAATCTTTGTAATCAAGTTTGGGTTCTCCAACCATTGGCCGGCATTCTTAACTGTACTCCCATCCAACATTATAAATTGCAGTTAATTAGAGATTGTAAAGTACAAGAAGATAATGTAAACGGTCGTATGTAGCAAACTGACAAGCTAAGTAAGAAATAGTTCAAAAGATGTAACTAGGGTAGGATGACTAGTCTTAGTTTTAAAAAGTAGTGTAGGAAAAATATAATTATACTTAAATAATAATTTAGTGAGAAAACCAATGAAGTATAGCCTATATATACTATGAATTGGTGAAGTAAAAAAAATATCCAAGAGTGTGTAGTTAGAGATCTAGATTGAGAAGAGAAAATAACATTGATGTCTCTTCCAAACATGAGAGCTTTAGGTACATGGGTACTAGTTATATGGTTCATGGGCGGCTTTTGTTGTTTGGTAACAGGAGAGCCAAATCTCAGTATTACAAGTAAGATTTGTAATGGGGAGCACTATGCACAAGATGACCCTTTTGCACTTAGCTTAGCTTATGTTTTTGAAGAGATGCAAAATGTGACTCCCACACAAGAAGGGTATAACTACTATTCAACTTCTCCATATTCCAATAATGCTATAGCTTATGGTCACGCTACTTGCAACACTGCTATATCATATAATGATTGCGGACTTTGTCTCAGCAGTGCTAAAATTTATTTGGGCCAAAGTTGTTATGGCTCAATTGGAGCTCAACTTTCATATGTTGATTGTTCCATGAGGTATGAAAATTATTCATTTTCGAGATAAGTTTAAATTAAGTGTTGTTATGATGACCAGCAAGGAGATGGATACTATAGTGCCAATGGTTCGAATATTGATCAAGATCTTATTCCTCATAATTTGAGCTTTTGCTAGTTTAATTTCTTGTTGCACTTCATTTTGTTGTTTGACATTTTTTTTCATGTTATTAGTGTTGTCATTCATATCTGTCATTGAAAGATTGTTCACAAGCTCAAAGTGAAATTCTATGAAATTGTGTTTTGTTTTTATATAGTTGATTATTTTGTACCCTTTTAATGATGCTCAATCAAAAGAAAAAATATTATATCATCATGAGCTACAACATTATCTCATTGCTAACGAATGTGACATGGACAATAATCGCCAATGAGATTGTATTCGATTTATTTTTGCTTTATTTTGCAACAAAGTTTCTTTTATGCGTATAATGAAAACTAAAGATGGGAAATGATCTATTTCAATTACTGTAATTTAAATATATAGAATTAAAAATCTATTTCTAAATTCGAATCAAATGACTTTATTTAATATTAAAAAATATCTATAATATTAAAATATTAAATTAAATAAAAGATTTATATTCTATATAATTAGAATAAATTAAACATATCTATTTTGAATTGAAATTTTTTATTCTTTTTTAATATAATATATACAAATAAAATATCTATAATATTAAATATCAAATTAAATAGAAGATTTCATGAATTCTAACTAATTAGAATAAATTTCACATATCTATTTGAAATTAAAATTTATATTCTATTTTAATAGAATATATATATTCTATTTTAATAGAATATATATATTCTTCGTTTTATATTAATTATTTTACCGTTAAATCCCCCCCCCCCCCACACACACACACACACACACACACACATATATATATATATATATATATATAATTTAATGTTTCTAAATAAATAACAGTTTCATATTTCAATACATCAGTCATTTTTTTTATATATTTTTTTTGGAAAAACACATTAGTCTTTTCATGTGAGGGCGAGAAAAGACTTGTGTGTGTGCAGGGCCGGATTTTAGGTTTGTGTGGCCCTGTTCTGGTAAATAATTGAGGCCCTCCAAAATCTGAATTTTTAAAAGTAACATATGGGAGTTTCGAACCTTTGACCTCCAAGTTAAAATACAATATATACATATTTTTACCATCTCTTCATAGAACCTTTTTAAATTAATTGTAAACTTTTAATTTTTATTCTAAACAAGCTAGGTAAATATTAAATATTGGACCTCTAAAATTTGGGACCCCTCTAAAATTGGGGGCCCTGTGCGGTAGCCCAGCTTGCACAGCCTAAAATCCGGTCCTGTGTGTGTGTGTGTTTATATATATTATGTATGTATGTATTTATTTATTTATTTATTAAATATTATTAAAATATTCTATTAAAGTAAATGTTATTTACTATCATACATGTATATCAATTTTACATTTTTTGAAGTGAAAAAAATAATATTACACAGCAATGAATTCAATTTTAGTGGATGATAACAATTATTATGCGAATGATAATTTAGGGTCCTTTTGGAGACCTGTAAAATGATTTTTTGAAAAATGATTTTCAAAAAATGACTCATTTTTTAGAAAATATTTTAATTTTTTAATGTTTGCCTGAAGGTGTGAAAACTATTTTTTATATTTGACTAAAAGATACGAAATCACATTTTTTATGTTTCTTCATTTTCCTTAAAATGAACATAGTATTAGTTATAATAATAATAATGATAATGATAATGATAATGATAATGATAATAATAATGATAATAATAATAATAATAATAATAATAATAATAATAGTCATTTTCCTGAAAATCAACATAGTATATTAGTTATAAAATAATAATAGTAGTAGTATTGATGGATCTCAGCATTGCATTATACTTACTTCATAGTGGGTTACCGATCTTGTGACTGTTGTAAGTCAAACACGCTTAACCACAAAGTTCTTTGGCTATCTGGTTGACATATCTTACTTCAAACCAATTGGTGATTAAGTAGGTGGACATTAACTATTTAACCACATCCCTGCATAGTAAGTCACATCCCCACGTCTCAAATCGATGAGGGGTTGATTTTGTCCCACCCGGCCAACGCCCAACAAGTAGTAGTAGTAGTAGTAGTAGTAGTAGTAGTAGGCGGCACCAAGCCTTGCCGTTTTTGGGTGTAGGCGGCCATTCCTCGGTCGAGTCGGCCAAATCGGCTGAGTCATCCGATTTTGACCGATTTCGTCCGATTTTGATCGATTTTGGCTGATTTTGTCCGATGTCGTCTTTCATTAATTATTGATTTTAATATTATTATGATGTTATGACTTATAAATTATCATTATTTCATTTATTTGGTTGTGTTATTTGATTGAATGTTGAAAACAACCTCATTAAAATTGTCAAACGGCAAGTCTGCCACTATTTTTTTTATTTTTTTTGGCGCCCGCCTAGTGCCGCCTAGACGCTAGGCTCTGCCCGGGAGCCCGACTAGCGCCTAGCGCCTATTGCAACCATGAGTAGTAATAATAGTAGTAGTAGATTCATCTCATTGTAACAATAATACATTACTTGTAACAGCATACCACTTTACTTACCGGTAGACTGACCGATTAACTAATCTACCGAGCGCCCTCTTTACTTACTCACTATATACGTATCTGTAGCGTAGTTGTATCATCTGGGACTATTTACACTATCAACATCATATTTTTTTAATAATAGTATAGTTGCTATAGAATAATATCATTTATCTAATGTTTATTCGTTCAGTGAACAATCAACATAATACAATTGATGTTTTATTCCTTACCTATTTCGTTCATTATGAAATAGCATTTCTATTCCCTTAAAATTCATTCTGTGACCCAAACATGCTGTAATTATATTACTTTGAATTTGGTATTCAATATTTTAATTTACTAAATCAAAATATGAAAAATACTATTTACCCAGCTTCCTAAATTTCCGTTAATATATTCCCCTCATGATGTGATTTATATTTATTGGGTGCCATGAATTAGTGGACTCCATGCACTTTTAATTGAATATTAATGTTCTACATGAGGAGAAATTGATCGAAATGGAAGATTTTGGGATGGATACCTTGCATCAATATTTGAATATTACGTTTATGGATCTAATAAACATGTGTAACTAATATTTTACATTTATGCATGTTTGCACCTCTTTGTGAACTAGATGCGGAAGAGAGTGCTTACTATTAGGACTCTATGTATCTGAGTCTGTTTAGAACTTCTTATCCCAATCGCGCAATGTGCGTAAAGAACTAGTATAATTGATAAGAGTGGTAATACGATCGGTAGAGCAATAGTTAAGAAAAAAACGTGCAAGCACAAGTCATCTAAAGTAGGTTTGGAGCAAAATTATATTGAAGATTCAATATTATGAATGCCTTGCAAATGATATGATGGCCCTGTTATTAGTCCTAACTAATTGTAAAAGGTTATACCAAGTATATAAAATCATTAATTTGGCCAAGACCTTGTGGTCTAATGGCACCAAGGTTGCACTCCCATATAGGAGGTCGTGGGTGCTTCAGTGGAGATGGAATTGACCTCTCAGTAGGTTGAGAAAGTAGCTATGAACATATACTACATTGTAATAGAGTCAGTAGTATTAAAAAAAAATCATATTATTTATTTTGTTGTATAACAAGTTTTTCATGTAAGAATAAGTGATCTAATTAGGTGGTCAAGGTTTTAAGTATACTCTAGACACTAATTTGAGATATAAAGAATATTAGAATAACAAATAATTAAAAAGATTTATTGAGTGGGGCCTCGTGATCTTTAAGGTCCATTTGCAATGTTGCATATTGCAATCCCTTTAATTTGTCCGAGGGCATTTTTGGTCCCTCAATTATTAGCGAATTGTCAATGTAGTCGCTCAATCGCTTATTCATCGATTTGGTCCCTAAAAGTAATTGTTTTTAGTCGATTTAGTCCATCCGGTCGTAGTCTGTCAACAAGCCGGTGAGAGCTCTGATTTAGCAGGGGCATTTTGGTCTTTTCTTGTCTTCAGCAGTTGCAACGAATAGAGAATGAGCGAATGAGCGAATGGAGGGAACTTACATGACACCCAACCAGAATCTGGAATCACCACAATTACGTAGAATGAAACTTTCACCGAAGGATTACCATTCGCCGGAAATATATACATTTCCCAAAAAACGCACAAACCCACAATCAACAAATACCTGCGAGAACAGAAATTTCTTGAGCCAAACGGGGGGTCACACCGGAAATTAGCTCCATGAAAGTGTGGCACTATCACAATAACACTCTACACTAACTCGAGAAATTGTAGGGAGAGAGAGAGAGAGAGAGAGAGAGAGAGAGAGAGAGAGAGAGAGAGAGAGAGAGAGAGAAAGAGAGGTTTCGCACCCAAATTTCTCTTACAGACCCGGTGTGCTTCCCACCACTACTACAGAAACCGGAGCCGCCATGAATGGAGATTCCAGGAGCCTAGCTAGCCCCCAGGTCCCTCGCGGGTGCCAAATCTCGCGGACATTCAACAACATCAATATCACCATCCTCTACAACTTCGTCGCCATCCTTACCCTCCGTGGCACCATCTGCGTCGGAAACCTCGCTTTTTCTGACGCGAACCTCGAGAACTTGTACCTAATCGACGAAACAAATTGGATCCTCGATGAGATTTGGTCTGACAAGGACCCGGGACGACTCGGAGGACCAGTCGGGGGATCGGTTCCTCAGCCCTAATGAGACCTTCTCGCTGGCCCCAAAATCACCGGATGGGACAAACAACGGAAGGTATGGTTCGAGAGACACCCTAGGTTTCCTAATTCAATGAATGGGAAACCTAGGGTTTTGCTTGTTACCGGGTCGCCACCCTTGCTAAACAGGGTTGGCAAGGGGAATCAGAGGTGGTGGAAGCTAAAGGTGAAAACCATGTTTTCAATTTGTTCACTCCAACGTTTGATAATGCCATGGCTATGGTGAAACAAAGCACCGGACTCCGATGAAGATCCCAGGCTTTGTAAGAAGAGGGTTGAAGACAAGAAAAGACCAAAATGCCCTGCTAAATCAGAGCTCTCACCGGCTTGTTGACAGACTATGGCCGGAGGGACTAAATTGACTAAAAATAATTATTTTTGGGGACCAAATCAATGAATAAGCGATTGAGGGGCTACATTGACAGTTCACTAATAATTGAGGGACTAAATCGTTGATTAACCCAAAATTAAAACATAAAAAAAAAGGTTGAAAAAAAAAAAAAATAATCCCTCGCCAACGAGGGGTTGTTTTTTTGCAAAACATTTTCACCTTGTAAGATGGACCATGATCCTAAACGATGTATAAATTGTATATTTTTCTTATTGGAATTGTAAACTTTTAGAATATAATTGCTTTTCTAAGTCAGAACACAAATAGTTGTAGAAGGAAATTTGTAAATACACAAGAAGGTAGTCAATTACATATATGTTAATATTTGTTAGGAATACAGTATTAGAGTTGTGATAGGTCTCTATTATTGTACTTATATTTACTCTTGTATTCTCTCGTTATGGTTAATCAGATAATATACTATCCTCATCTGGTATCATCGTAGACTAGGTTCTCTCTCTTTCTTTTCCGCATGGCAACTCCCGTCGATGATCATTCTGTCGGCGTCTCTTCGGAGCACACGGTCACTCAGCCTATGGCTGTGGCTGCTCCCGTAGTTGCTGGCAATTCACTCTCCTCAGCCCACCACTTCATGTCCGTTAAGCTTACTACCCGCAACTTCTTGTTCTGGCGGACGCAATTGCTTCCGTTTCTGCGCGGCCAAGGTCTTCTTGGTTTCGTTGACGGCTCGGTTCCGTGTCCTACCGTCCCGTCTCCGGTTGACGCTACTGCCCCACCTGATTCTGCAGTGGATGCCGCCGCCACGTCCGCGGCGTTGCTCGCCTATTCTGCCTGGGCTCAGCGGGATCAGGCTATATTGTCGATGCTAATCTCCTCCCTTTCTGAGAAGGTCATGCATCTCGCGGTTGGCAAGATGACGTCCGTCAGTTGTGGTTGGCTCGGCTGAGCCCGGTTTGGTGCCGCGGCAGTGTGTTGATACGGCTGCTTCTTCGGCTACGGCTGATGGTTTTGGGTCCGACTCTTCTCGGACAGCCACGGATCATGTGGTGCGGCCAGTTCGTCGTGGGCGACCGTCTCGCCGTGGGCAGTCCCGGTCTCACACGATGCGGCTGCGATCTCAGGGTGCGGCTGATCCGGTCGCTTTGGTGGCAAGTGTGCCTGAGCCCACGTGTTTTTCTCAAGCTGTTGCTTACCCTGAATGGCGAGAGGCCATGGACCTTGAGTTTAATGCTTTGTTGCATAATCAGACGTGGCGCCTGGTACCGCGTGAGCCCGATATGAATGTGGTCGGTTGCAAGTGGGTGTTCCGGACTAAACGGAAGGCTGATGGCTCGGTGGAGCGTCATAAGGCTCGGCTGGTTGCTAAGGGTTTCAACCAGGTTGCGGGCCAAGATTTCTTTGAAACCTTTAGTCCGGTTGTCAAGCCTTCTACAGTGCGTCTCCTTCTGTTTTTAGCTGTTTCCCGGGGTTGGTTTGTTCGTCAGCTGGACATTCATAATGCCTTCTTGAATGGCAGTCTTTCGGAGACCGTGTACATGCATCAGCCTCCGGGTTACGAGGATAAGTCTTACCCTGATCATGTGTGTTTTTTGCAGCGTTCTTTGTACGGCCTTAAGCAGGCTCCGCGGGCTTGGTTCACTCGCCTCCATGACTTTTTGGTCTCTGTTGGCTTCACTCCGTCCAAAACGGACGTTTCTCTATTTGTTTATTCTGTTGGTGATGTGCAGCTTTACTTGTTGGTGTATGTGGACGATATCCTGGTCCTGGGGTCAGACTCTGCTCGGGTCACTGCGCTGGTTGGTCAGATGGCTGGTGAGTTCAAGGTTCGTGACATGAGTCTTCCCTCGTTCTTTCTGGGTATTGAAACTGTGTCGCACGGTGATGGTATGCTTTTGTCTCAACGTCGTTATATGACGGACATTTTGAAGCGTGCGGGCATGGTTGACTACAAAGCCTTGGTTACTCCGGTCTCTCTTGCTCGGCTAGACGAGTCTCCTGATGTTCCCTATGCTGATCCGACGCAGTACCGCAGTCTTGCTGGGGCACTCCAGTACCTTACGGTAACGCGTCCTGATCTTTCATTTGCTGTTAATAAGTTGTGCCAACATATGCATTCTCCTACCACGACTCATTGGGGTATGTTGAAGCGTGTGTTGCGTTATGTCAAATGCACGATTCATTACGGTCTTCGGATTAGTCGGTCTCGGTCTCATGAGGTTCATGCCTTTTCTGATTCGGATTGGGCTGGTGATCCGGGTGTCCGGAAGTCGACGAGTGGATTTGCTGTGTTTTTGGGTGACAACTTGATCTCGTGGACTTGTAAGAAGCAGCGCACGGTGGCTCGGTCATCTACTGAGGCTGAGTATAAGGCCTTGGCGGATGTTTCAACGGAGGTGACGTGGTTGGTCTCTCTTATGCGTGAACTCGGTTTGCCTCCGGCCTCTTCGCCCAAGTTGTGGTGTGATAACTTAGGAGCGACTTATCTGTGTGCTAACCCGGTTTTTCATGCTCGGACGAAGCACGTGGAAATTGACTACCATTTTGTTCGTGACAAGGTTTCTAAGAAGGAAATTTTGGTCAATTTTATTTCTACTAAGGATAACCTGGCTGATATCTTTACTAAGGTTCTTTCTGGTGTGCGTTTTTCGTTTCTACAGGGCAAGCTCAATGTTGTTCCTACCACCCTTGTGCTTGAGGGGGAGTGTTAGGAATACAGTATTAGAGTTATGATAGGTCTCTATTATTGTACTTATATTTACTCTTGTATTCTCTCGTTAGGGTTAATCAGATAATATACTATCCTCATCATATTGGCCCTGTTTGGTAAAAAATTGGCTTATAGGCTAATTTTGACTTATTTGACCACTATTAATTGTTTGATTTAGTTAAAATATCAATATAAGTGGTTGGTTAATTAGTTTTTTTTTTTTTTTTTTGAAACAGTTAATTAGCTTTTTGCAATTCGAAAATGCTAAAATTCAAAAAGCTACTTTTCAAGCAACATTTTCAATTAGCTTTTTGAGAAAAAATTAAAGATTTATACCAAACAACTATCAGTTAACAACTAATTTACCAAATACTTTTCTACAACAGCTAATGTTATCAACTAGTTATATCATCTAATTAACACAATCAGCTAACAGCTAACAACTATCAGCTAAGCCATTTACCAAACAGGGCCATTGTGTGACTGCAGTATTTTAAAGGAATTTATGAATACAAAACAAGGTAATCAATTATATATATGTTAATATTGTGTGTTTGTAGTATACAAATTGTAAATTTTTAAAAGGTAAATTGTGAATTTGGACTCGTGTTTACCTTGCAAGCGGACCCGAGTCCATAGAATAATTTGAGGAATTTGTGGTAATC